>NW_006408828.1:2586458-2587586 GCF_000296735.1 Chrysochloris asiatica
AATCATTTGTCTTGCAGAAATCTATCATTCGTTCTCCAGCATCATTTCTATCACCAAGTCCAAATTTTCCAACTACTGGTCCTTCCTCTTTGCTCCCTACTTTTGCATTCCAGTCACCAGTAATGAGCAATACATCTTGATTGCATGTTTGATCAATTTCAGACTGAAGAAGTTCGTAGAATTCTTCTATTTCATCTTCACTGGCTTTAGTGGTTGGTGCATAAATTTGAATAATATATATATTCAAGATAAGCTTATTATGAAGGAAATAGCTTACAGTTGTAGAATCCCAGGTCCCCAGTGGAAGAGAGAAAGAGAGCCTTTACCATATGTCTCTTATATTGGGGGAGTCCTGATGTGGTGCATTAAATGCTCCAGACTGCAAAGCCGTTTGAACTGCAAGGTCAACGGTTCAAGCTCACCAGCAGCTCTTCAGAAACCCTATACAAGGTCGCTATGGGTGGGAACCGACTTCACACCACTTAACAACAACAACAACAATTATATTGGTAGCAGGCCACACCCCCAAGGAAGTATCCCTTCAATTGATTTGCTAAAATCATAGCCACTCATCATAGAGTTAACTATGCCTGTATTAGGTTTCATCACCATGTGAATAAGCACATCTTGACTCTGAAACCATGGGTATTCTGGCCTAGTCAAGTTGACACAGAACCCGAACTATTACAACCATGTTGTAGACCACGCTGACCCAGTCAGGAGTTCGGGACCACGTGGGCCCGAGTGTGGCGGACCGTACAGGCCGCAGGCTCTGAGGACCAGACTCTGGCCACCTAGCAGATTTAGCAAACTGTCCCTCATCTGATTGTTTAGTTCTGCTTGTTAATTTCATACATGAGCCCTGGATGTCCACAGAGAAATGCAAAATTCCCTAAGTTTCTAAGGTCAAGATTTTCCCCCTAGAACCAAGGCAGTAAAACTTCCTCAAAGGATGAACAAGAACAGGTTTACTGGGATTAAGCAGGGAGGCTCTGGAGAGGAACTGCCCTGGGTATATTCACTTGGGGTGGAGTGGTAAATTCTGGGAATACGGGATTAAAGACAATGGGGGCAACTCCCTCGGACCACCCTGGGTTCAATCAGTTTGATCCAAGTGAAGGTTAAACC
>NW_006408828.1:2588314-2590508 GCF_000296735.1 Chrysochloris asiatica
CAGATTTGCCTAATTTAATTTCCTGAATGCTGCTTCCATGAGTGTTGATTGTGGATCCAAGCAAAATGAAGTCTATAACAACTTCAGTCTTTCCTCCATTTATCATGATGCTGTTTATTGGTTCAGCTGTGAGGATCTTTCTTTTGTTTACATTAAAGCACAATGGTCTTTGCTCTTCATTAGTATTTTAAGTCCTCTTCACTTCAAGCCAGCAAGGTTGTATCATCTGCATATTGTAAATCGTTAATGAGACTTCCTCTAATCCGGATGCCACAGTCTTCTACATATAATCTAGTTTCTCCTTGGATTGGATTATTTGTTCAGCATACAGAATGAATGAGTATAATGAAAGGATACAACCCTGGCACACACATTTCCTGATTTTAAACTATTCAGTATCCTCTTGTTCTGTTGGAACAACTGCCTCTTGGTCTATGTACAGCTTCCTCATGACTATAATTAAGTGTTCAGAAATACCCAATTTTTGCAATGTTATCCATAGCTTGTCATGATTCACACAATCCAAAGCCTTTGCGTAGTCAATAAAGCACAAGTTAACATCTTTCTGGTATCCTTTTTGCCAATTCACCTTGATGTTCCCTGAGACTATGGTGATGAGCTACTAGGTCCAGTCACTCATTCCTTCAAGGTGTTTGGTTATGTCTGAGAAATTTTCATAACTTCACCTGCTGTGTGCTATACCACATTTGTGGATATATTTGCAGCGAAGACAAATATCCATGAAGAAATACCGTATATGTATTTATGAGTATGCTCCCAGTCTCCCTCCCACACCCATCCAGCCTGTGTGTCTATCCAGGCACCTACCCTTAGATTACCGATATTGCAGGATTGTGTATGTAACAGTATTGAATCTCTGCTGCCTTTAACTTGTGTACTGCTCCAGCACCTTCCTTCGTCATTTTGTTGATGGGGTCTTAAAAACGTGACCAGAGTCTTAAAAGCTCTTACGTGGGCATCAAAGGTACAACTATGGTCTCTCCCTGTCAGGAGAAAAAAATGATGCAATTTCACAACACAGGGAAGTTAGTATTTCAGTAGCCATTCTGCCTTCTAAGGAGCATTCTGGTTGTACTTCTTTCAACACGGATTTTTCTGTTCTTCTGGAAGTCCATGGTACCTTTAATATTCTTCTCCAGTGCCATAACTCAACTGCATCATTTCTACTATGGTCTACTTCATTCATTGTCCAACTTTCACATGCATATAATGCTACTGAAAATACCATGGCTTGGGTCAGGCATATAACAGTCCTCAAACTGACGTCTTTGCTCTTGAACACTTTAAAGAGTTCTTTTGCAGCAGATTTGCCTAATGCAATATGTCACTTGATTTCTTGACTGTGCTTCCATGAGTGTTGATAGTGGACCCAACCAAAATGAAGTCATTGAAAAACTTCAATCTTTTCTCCATTTATCATGATATTATTTATTAGACCAGCAGCCAGAATTTTAGTTTTCTTTATGTTGAGATGCAACCCATTCTGAAGGCTGTGGTCTTTGATCTTCATTAGTAAGTATTTTAAGTTCTCTTAGTTTTAACAAGCAAGGTTGTGTCATCTGCATCTCTCAGGTTGTTAATGAGCCTTCCTCCAATCCTGCTGCCGTGTTCTTTTTCATACAATCCAGCTACTCGGATTTTTTGCTCAACATACAGACGGAATAAATATGGTGAAAGAGTATAACCCTGGCACACACCTCTCCTGATTTTAAACCATTGTTTTTGTTCTGTTCAAATGACTACCTCTTGGTCTATGTACAAGCTCCCCATGAGCACAATTAAGTGTTCTGGAATACCCATTCTTTGCTATGTTGTCCATAGTTTGTGATGATCCACACAGTCAAAAGCCTGCATAAGCACAGGTAAACAGAAAAAGAAGGAACCTACTGCCACCACTAAAGAAAAGCCAGGAGTGGAGTTCATCCTTCAGACCTGAGTCCCTGAACTGTGAAGAAGCAAAGGTTGATGTGAAGACACGTGGCAATCGCCAGAGAATGCTGGGCCTTCAGCTGTTGAAAGGAGAAGAGGTCCTTTCTCCAGGGCCAACGCTCTGAATTTGGACTGCTAGGACTGGAGTGCGCCTAACCCAGGCCATGGTGTTTTCAATAACCTCATATGGATGTGAAAGCTGGACAGTGAATAAGGAAGATCGTAGAAGAATTGATGCCTTTGA
>NW_006408828.1:2593063-2598233 GCF_000296735.1 Chrysochloris asiatica
GTTTGTCGGTTTGTCATACTGTGGCAGCTTGTCTGTTGCTGGGATGCTGGAAGCTATGGTGTAATACTCAAAAAATGGGTGAATGCTGAAGACATAAAGGAGCCAAATTAAAAGACACAGGTAGTCACAGCAATGTGATAAGTGTATTTTACAAAACAAATGCACGTCCTAAACGTATTTGGTTGGTATTGTTAAGTGCTATCCAGCCCCTATATACAACAAAATGAAACACTGCCCAGGTAAGCACCATCCTCACAATTGTTAGCTTTGAGCCCAGTGTTGCTGTCACTATCTCTTGCGGGTCTTCCTCTTTTTCACTGACCCTCTTCTTTACCAAACATGATGTCCTTCTCAAGGGACTAGTGTCTCCTGATGGCATACATGAGATGAAGTCTCACCATCCTCACTTCTAAGAGGCATTCCGGGTGTACTTCTTCCAAGACAGATTTGTGTGTCCTCCTAGCAGTCCATGCGTATTCAATATTCTTCCACACTGGAATTCAAATACAGCAGTTCTGTTATGATCTTCCTTATTCATTGTTTAACTCTCATATGCATTTTGTTTGTTGTTGTTAAGTGCCCATTCATAGTGACCCTGCATAGGATTTCCGAGGAGCAGCTGGTGAGCTTGAACTGCTGACCTTGCGGTTCAAACTGACTGTGCAGTCCAGTGCATTAACCCACGTGCCACATCAGGACTCCACATGTATGTTAGGTGATTGAAAATACCATGGCTTGGGTCAGGCACACCTCAGTCCTCAAGATGACATCTTTGCCTTTAACCTTTTTAAAAGGTCTTTGGAAGTGGATTTCCCCAATGCAATATTATTACTAGTTTTTTTCCCTTTATGTGTCTACCCTCCAGCCAGTGACCTGCCCTTCCCTCCGCTCCCACCCTTGAAAAAAATGCCTCTTGCAGTGTAAAAAGATTTTTTTTGGACATTTTACGATAGTGGTCTTATATAATATTTAACTTTTTGTGATTAATTTGTTTCACTCAGCTTAATGACCTCCAGGTTCATCCATGTTATAAAGTGTTTCACAAACACATTGTTCCTCTTTTCTTTTTCAAATGTTATTGTGAATTGAATGAAAGTTTACAGAGCAGATCATCAGCTTAAAATTTGACAAATAATATTCGCTTTATTACAGGATTGCAAGCCACTCCATGTACCAACTGTCAATAGTATTTACTTGTATTCATTTTAACTACTGCATTCCTCCTTTTGTCTCCTGCTACCTTCTTCTTAAGGAGCTCTGGTAATAGTGATTGCCAATCACAAGGTCAGCAGTTCGAAACTACCAGCTATTCCGCCGGAGAAAGATGAGGCTTTCTGCTCCCGTAGAGATTCACAGCCTCGGAAACCCTGTACAGGGTCACTATGAGTCAGAACCGATGCCACGGCACATCACCACCACCACCACCACCACCACCTTCTTCTTACCTCTGCTAACCTTCCTCTTGTATATTGCCTGCTCTGTCACTCATGTTAACATGTGTCTACCCTCTAGCCTGTGAATAATATTCCCTCCCTGCCATCTAACCATCACATATTGTTTATTTTATCAAGAAAACCTTTATTTAACTTTTCACAACATTTGTCCTTTTGTAATTGACTAACTTCACTCCGCATAATGTCCTCCAGGTTCAACCATGTTACGAGGTGTTTCACAGATTTATCATTATTCTTCAATATTTTGTAGTATTCCACTATGTGTATGAATCAAAGTTTGTTAACTATTCTGTTGATGGGCATTTAGGCTGGCTCCATCTTTTTAATATGTTTCTTGTAGAAAGCAGATTGAAGGATCCTGTTTTCTTACATTCTGCTCTTTTCGTCTCTTGACTGGTACATTTAACCCATTTATATTCCATGTAATTATCAATACATTTGTCATTTTTCTATGTAGTTTTTTGTGGTGCTACTGGATTATTCTTTGTTCCACATTTTCTATGCTGAGTTCATTTTGTTTGTAAGTTTTCATTTCTGTTGAATTAATATTTACTAAATCTTTCTGATTTTCCTGCCTTCCCCCCCCCTTTTTTTTTGTATAGGTGTGTTACTTTTCTTTGAGGTTATTTTGCAATTTATTAATTTTTCCCTGCATAAGTCTGTTTTATCTTGAGATCTACTTGACTTCCTTGCCATTTGGAAGTTCTGTGTCTGCATTATTTACTCTTTTTGCTTTGCAGTTGACTTCATTATACATTGATATCTCTGGTTCACTATTTTCAGTCTTTTGGTTTGTTTTACTTTAAATACTTCTATATCTAGATTGAGTTCTGGGGGGTGTTGTCATGTATGGTAATCTCAGGTGGTTATTCTCAGTCTGGTCTGGTCTTTACAAATTCCTTTAATTACTGTTTATCAGGAATTGTCATAATTTCCCTATTAATTTGAGGAACAGCTTTGATGGGTATGTGAGTCTTGGTTGGCAATTTTTTTTTTCTTTCAGAATTTTGTATACATCATTCCATTGCCTTCTTGCCTACATAGTTTCTGCTGAGAAATCAGAGTTCAGTCTTATTCGTTCTCCTTTGTAGGTAATGTTTCATTTTTCTCTAGCTGCTCTCAGGATTCTTTTCTTCTATTTGGTTTTGGAAAGTTTGATTATGATATGTCTTGGTGATTTTCTTTTGGGATCTATACTGTTTGGGGTTCATTTAGCTTCTTGTATGCTTATCTTCTCGTCTTTCATGATGTTAGAGAAGTTTTCTTCTAATAACTCTTGGACAATTTTCTCAGTACTTTTTGTTGTCTTTTTTGTTCTGGAATTCCAATCACCCATAAGTTGTCCCTCATTATGGTGTCCCTCCTAACTCTTAGGCTTTCTTCAGATTGTTTCATTCTTTTCTATGATTATTCCTCTAGTTCTTCTAGTGAGAGATTTAGCTTCAAGCTCACTAATTTGGGCTTCCATTGCTTCAAATATTCTCCTTTATACACTTCTGAAATCTGAATCTGAATCTTCTGGATTTCCAATAGCAGGTTTTGTATTTTTCCAAAATTTGCATTTATTTTGTCTGTTTTTGCAGCATTTTCCTGAATTCTTCTGAAGTATTTTCTGTGTTCTCCTTGCTTTCCTCCATCTTTCTGTCAATCCGTTGAAGGTACCATAATATTCTTTTGAATTATTTTTTAGTTAGTTTCATTACATTTTTTCCCTCAGAAATGTTTTCTTTCTCTGTATTTGGGCATTTGTTTAAGCCAGTCTCTCTTGTTTCTTCATGTGAGCTAAAATTATCTGTTGTCTCCGGGACATTGTGATGTTATCTAAGAACAAACAGTGCAGTTATTGGACCCAGAGAGGCGAAATCTCTGGTGGTTGTGAAAGCGAGGTGAGAGCAGAGTTTCTGGCCCTAGGTGAAGTTCCTATTTGCCTCAGTGTTATTTATGATCAGGGCATTCAATCTAAAAGTAGTTCATGGGGGAGCTGGTTTCAGTGTCTCTTAGGACCATAGGGAAGCTGGGGGCAGAGTGACTGGTTAAATGCTGCTCTGGTGGCTCTGGGTGGTTTGTAGGCCTGGAGCCAAGCCCACGTGAATCCAGGTACCAAAGTGTCACAGCTGTCCCCCAACTCCTCATACTGGCGTGACTTCCAACCATCATGTGGCTCTGAACTCCTGGAAAGCAGAGCTTGCATTGGGGTTGGATAAGGATGGAAGCTGGCCACACCTCTGGTCATGGGGGAGCATGGGAAAAAAGAAGGACTCACAGCTTTCCCTGTTCTCTGTGTGAATCTGCTCTGCCAAGCCTCCTTCTACTATTGCCAAAGCTGTCCATAAGGTGGTCAAGCCCCATATGGCCAGCTGTTCACCAGTCTATCTCCCTCTCTCAGAATCTCTGCTCAGCTTCGCCTGCCAGCAAGCACTCTATCTACTTCTCTAATCTTTCTTCTAAAGTTCAGGATTCCATAATTTTCATTAGTTTCTGTTTCATTTGGTCTCTCATATCTTTGTTGTAGAGGGTCCATGTAGTGTGTCTTCTAGTCTGCCATCTTGCTAGAAGTACCAGTGTTAGTCTTTACTATTTCATAGTATTCCATTGAGTGCATGTACCAAAGTTTGCTTATATACTCTTCTACTGATGCATTTGGAGTCTTGGTGTGGCACTGCGGGGTAGTGCGTTGGACTGCGAGGTTGCGTTGAACCACAAGGTTGGTGGGTCAAGCTCACCAGCTGCTCCTCAGAAACCCTATACAGGGTTGCTATGAGTTGGAACTGACTCGACAACACTTAACAACAACACCATTGATGCATTTAGGTTGTTTCTTCCATTTTGCTATTGTGACCAGAGCTGTGGTGAACCTGGTTGTGCATATATCTGTCTGTGTCACCGCTTTTATTTCTCTAGGATGTATACCAAGTAGAAGGATTGCTGGGTCAAATGGTATTTCTATTTCCAGCTTTTTGAAGACGTGCCTTACCAGGCTCCATGGTGCTTGCTCTAGTTTACAGTCCCACCAGCAGCATATGAGGGGTCCAGTTTCCCCACATCTTGACCAGTATCTGTCATTGTCTGCTTTTATGAATTTTGCTGTCAATGCTGGCACTCACTCATCTATGCCAAGACATTTGGAAAGCAGTTACCTGGCCAACTGATTGGAAGAGATCTACATTTATACTCATTCCAAAGAGTGATGACCCAACAGAATGCAGAAATCATTGGACAATATAGCTGGTATCGCATGCAAGTAATGTTTGCTAAAGTTAATTGAAAAATGGTGGCAAACAGTGCATTGACAGGGAAATGCCAGAGGTTCAAGCCAGATTCAGGCAAGGACGTAGAACGAGGGATATCATTGTTGATGTAGATGGATCTTGGCTGAAAGCAGAGAATACCAGAAAGATGTTTACCTGTACTTTATTAACTATACAAAGGCTTTTGATTGTGTGGATCATGACAAGCTCTGGACAACGTTGAGGAGAATGAGTATTCCAGAACAGTTACTTGTGCTCACAAGGAACCTGTACATTGACCAACAGACAGTCATTTGAAAAGAATAAGGGGAAACTGAGTGGTTTAAAATATCAAGACAGATGTGCCCCAAGTTGTATTCTTTTGCCATATTTAGTCAATCGACTTTCGCTATTGAAAGATTCACTGGGCAAATTATTGAATGATGCAGAATGCATCAAGAAAAGATGGAAGGAATACACAGAGTCATT
>NW_006408828.1:2599708-2614519 GCF_000296735.1 Chrysochloris asiatica
GAGGTTGGCCCAGGATCGAACATTGTTTCGTTCTGCTGTGCATGGAGTCGCTATGAGTCGGTTCCGACTCGATGGCACCTGACAACAACAACAACAATCTCATTTCCATTTATTTATTGGTCCAGTTGTGAGGATTTTTGTTTTCTTTACAACGAGGTCTTTACATTGTGGTCTTTGTTCTTCATCAATAATATTTCAAGTCCTCTTCGCTTCCAGCAAGCAAAGTTGTATCATCTGCATATCGCAGGTTTTAAATGTGTGTCTCCAAGCCTGATGCCAAGTTTTTCTACATACAATCCAGTTTCTCAAATTATTTGCTTAGCATATATTGAATACATATGGTCAAAGGAGACAACTCTGATGCACATGTTTCCTGATTTTGAACCATTCAGTATTCCTTCGTTCTGTTCAAACCACAGCCTCTGGGTCTATGTATAGGTTCCTCATGAGCACAATTAAGTGTTCTGCAGTGCCCATTCTCAATGTTATCCCTAACTGGTCATGATCCACACAGTCGAAAGCCTTTACATAGTCAATAAAGCACAGGTAAACATTTTCCTGGTATTCTCTGCTTTCAGCCCAGAACCATCTGACATCAGAGATGACTATCTCTCATTCCAAGTCCTCTTGTGAATTTGGCTGACATTTCTGACAACTCCCTGTTGATGTCCTGCTTGAAGCATTTTTAAATTATCTTCAACAAAATTTTACGTGCATGTGATGGTAATGATACAGTTCGATGATTTCTACATTTTGTTGGGTCATCTTTCTTTGGAATGGGCTAAAATATGGCTATCTTTCAGTCTGTTGGCTAGGTAAAATGTCTTCCAAACTTGTTGGCATAGACAAGTGAGCGCCTCTAGTGCTGCACGAGTTTGTTGAAACATTTCAATGATTCGGTTAATTCCTGAAGACCTGTTTTTCCACAAGTGCCTTCAATAGCTTGGACTTCTTCCTGCAGTACCATCAGTTCTTGATCATGTGCTACCTCTTAAAATGTTTGGACATTGGCTAGTTCTTTTTGGCGCAGTGAATCTGTGCATTCCTTCCATTTTCTTTCTTTTTTTTTATTCCCTCTGTTTTTTTGTTTTGTTTTGTTTTGGGGAGTGGGGTGGGGTGGGGGGATGTACACAAAAACACTCAGGAATATATAATAATTTAAACAGCAAAGGGCATATTCTGCAAGGCTGCCAACACACAGTCTTTCGCTTTCCATGAGTCTAGAGTCCTCAGTTGCTCCCTCTCTCCATGTCCCCATCTCTGCATCTGCCTCCATCTCTGGTGTTGCTGCTTCTCTGGATAGGGTCCTACATTCCACTTGTGCTCTTCTCCCTTGATGGTCCTAGAGTCCTTTGTTTCTGGACTATAAGATTAACTACTCCCCCATTTTTTTGTTACAAAACTTCTACCTTTACAGTTGTGACAGTCGCAACTAATTAGTCATGATAACAATTATTCACTATTGGCTCATAAGAATCTTATCCCCATCTCTTTTCACCAGACCCATCTAGACAAGCTGAAAACTATTCAGTGGGGACTCTTATCTTCCCCCACACACTCCTAAACTAATCTCCCTCTTGAAAACTTGTAAGCCAGTCACTTCATGTCTTTATTGCCCCCTCATTTTAGGTAGTCACTGTCTAAGTTGCCTGTCCCTATCTACCCTGTGTACAGAGGGGATAGGATTGATACTTGATGTGAAGACTCCTTCCCTCTCAGTTGGTATTTTCAGTTACAACATCCATGAGTATGGGTCAAGTTCATCCAATTGTAGCAGTTTACCCTTCCTATTTCTTCTGATGCTTTCTATATCATTCAACATTTTACCCATAGAATCCTTTAATATTATAAGTCAAAGCTTGAATTTTTTTCTTCGTTTTCTTTCAGCTTGAGAAATGCTGCATGTGCTCTTCCCTTTTGCTGTTCTAACTCCAGGTCTTTGCACAGTTCATTGTGATACTTGATTTTGTCTTCTCCAGCTGCCCTTTGAGATTTTCTGTTCAGCTCTTGTACTTCATCATTCCTTCCATTCCCCTTAGCTATTTATATTCAAGTTTCAGAATCTCTCCTGATATCCATTTTGATAACATCCCACAACTCCTGGTCTTTGTTCATTATTGTTCAATGTATAAATTCAGAGACTCTGTACTCAAGGTCATATTTTGGCTCTGGTGAGAAAACAAGTCTGTTTTCATTTGCTTCAGCTTTAGCCTGAACTTGCTATGAGCAATGTTTGGCCTGTTTCACAGTCAGCTCCTGGCCTTGTTTTGGCTGATGATATTGAGGCTCTCTCTCACAGATGTGGGGAATTTGATTCCTGTGTATTCCATCTGCTGAGGTCCACGTGTATTGTCACTGTTTATGTTGTTGACAATGAATAAGTCTTTTGGTTTTGCAAAATTCTATTATGTAACCTCCAGCATCATTTCTATTGTCATGGTCATATTTTCCGAAGTTCTTCCTCTTTGTTTACAATTTTTGCTTTCCAATCACTGGTAATTATTAATGCATCTTGATTGCTTTTTTTTTTTTTAATGTCAATTTTAGTGTGATTTTTTCTATTTAATGAACACTGGCACTAGCTTTAGTGGTTAGTGCATACATTTAAATAATAGTGGTATTAATTAACTGGTTTTCTTTATAGGTGTATGGATGTTATTCTATCATAGACAGCATTGTACTTCAAGGCAGATCTTGAAATGTTCTTTTTGGCAATGAATGAGATGCCATTCCTCTTCAGTCTGTCATTCCCAGCATCATAAATCATGTGATTGTCAGATTCAAAATGGCTAAGACTTGTCCATTGCAGCTCACTAATGCCTAAGATTTTGATGGGTTTCATTTTTGACAACTTCCAGTTTTCCTAGATTCATAGTTCCTACAGTCTATATTGTAATTACTAATGGATGTTTGTAGCTGTTTTTTCCCCTTTTAAGTTGTGTCCCATCAGCTTTGGTCCATCCACATCATCACAGCCAACTCTACTTTGAAGAGGCAGCTCTTCCCCAGTCGTATTTTGAGTGCCTTCCAACCCAAGGGGCTCATTTTCTGGCATTGTATCAGACAATGTTCCTCTGCTATCCGTAAGGTTTTTGTGGCTAACCTTTCATAGTGGTCTGTTTCTCCTTTTTGTAGTCTGTCTGAGTCTGGAAGCGCCACTGAAACCTACCCACCATGGGTGAGCCTGCTGTTATTTTACAATACCAGTGGCGCAGTGCTTACCAACACACAAGCCACCACAGTACAACACACTGACAGGAATGATGGACGTGGCCTATAAAAGAAGAAAGAGGCCTTAAGGAAACAGTGAAAGATGGAAAAGCAGCAACCAAAAACAAAAACAAAAAATCTCAACAGAAACAAAAGCAAAAAATAATGAAAAGGAGACAAGAACAAAATGAAGAAAGGCAGGCAACTGCCAAGACCAACGTTGGTGGTGATAAAAAGAAGTAGAAATTCCAAAGGGACTTGATCTGTAGTAATTGTGTAGCTTTTTCACTAGATTAATAAATGATAAAAACTTATTTAAAAAAAACAAAAACCCAGAAGTTTCCAGTTAAGGAAAGAAGTTGAGGAATGTATCAATTATGAAAGAATAGATACTAAAGGCCAAATGACTTGGCCAAATAAAAGGACTGTGGAATTTCAACAGTTAAGGGAGCAAACATTACCACTTCTACAGTGCTCTTAGAAGGATTTTGGGAGGAGGTGGCTTTTGGAGGATATGGGTGAAATTTGGACATATGGGACTATAGTTGTGGTCAGATTTTCGTTTTCTCTCCCGCCCCCATTCCCCTCTACCAAAAAAAAATTTTTTTAAAAGCATGGATGATTGTCCCATGTGCTTTGGACATATTATCAGAAGAGACCAGTTCCTAGAAAAGGATCTCATGCTTGGTAAAGGAGAGGACCAGTGAGGAGGAAGACTCCCAAGGATCTGGACTGACACAGTAGCTGCAACAGTGAGCTCAAGGGCACCCAACAACAACAACAACAAAGTCCTTGGCTGGTACATAACCAATAACCTAAAGGTTGGTGGTCCGGAACCATCCAGCGACACCAAGAAAGAAAGCTTGGTGATCTCCTTCTGTAATGATTTTGGCCCCAAACCCTCTAGAACCGGCTCCTCTGTAACAGATGGAGTCGCCATGGATTGGAATGGGTTAGATGGTAGCAGGGTTACTTCTAGTTTTTTGATACAGCAACATAAAAGACACTTTTCTATATCTAGTTCATTTAAATATAAATTCAAAAGTTTGTGTATATCACTCTGAAAAACACGTGTGGACAGGGAATTTAAAACAATGAAAATATCTGGTTTTTTTAAGCTTCTTTTAATAATGTTAAATGGATGTACAATAAACACAAATCAGGGTGGGAAGGGGCAATTACTTGGTACTATTATATATTTTGTTAACTGGTGGAAGCACAAGCTTGTCCCAGAGAGTAACTGAAACAATCCTCTGTCTTCCTGCCCACATGTCAGTCTTTTAGGTCTCCCCTTAGATGCAGGTGCTCTGATTCAAGTGTATTCATCCTCAATATAAAATAAAAGGTAGAAAGAGAAGGGGTTGTCTCTGTCCCCAAATTCCCATCCTGCAGTTTATTCTCAAAATCCCATTGAAGCCACCCAAAGTGGCGGACCCTTTCTTAGGCTGGAAGACAGAAGACTGTATAATAACTAGAGTCCAGCAAGCCAAACCTACTCTACTATCTGATTTGTAAGGCCTATAAATAAAGAATGGTTTTAGATTTTTAAATGATTACATTTTAAATGGTTCTGTAAGTACCTATGTAATAGTTTTGATTATATCCTTTTGAATGGCAAAGCCTATATTAATTAATGTCTGACCCTTTAAGAAAATGTGCTGACCCCTAGCTCTGGTAGCATAGTGATTACGAATTGGGCTGTGAATCTTAAGGTCAGCAGTTCGAAACTACCAGCTGTTCTGCGGGAGAAAGATGAGGCTTTCTGCTTCCCTAAAGATTTACAGCCTCGGAAACCCTGTACAGGGTCACAAGGAGTCGGTTCCACCTCCACGGCACATAACCACCACCACCACCACCGCCAGTCTATAGTCAAGTCCCTGGGTGGTGAAAATGGCTTGCTCTTGGCTACTAACTGAAAGTTTGGCAGTTCAAATCCACCTCATGGTGTCTCCGAAGAGAGCCCTGGCTCTCTCTGCTTTGGTAAGATCATTATTGTTAAGCGCTGTCAAATCAATCTTGACTAACAGCAATCCAGTATAGGGTTTCTGAGGGGTACCCAGTGGGTTTGAACCACAGGCCTTTGGGTACAAATTGCCCTTGTGGTCCAGTGTTTATTTTACAGCATCACACCAGGATTATAGCCTTGGAAACCTTTCCGGGTGAAGTTCTGCTCTGAAGAACATGGGGTCGCCATAAGTCAACAGCTTGGGTGCTGTTGTTTTGGTCTGGGGTCTTTTCCTTAATCTCGGCTGCAAACAAAGCAACATGCATGGGACCTAAAGTTCTGGTCTCTAGCTTAGGGCACAAGGTGACAGGCGTAATCTCCAGGCCCTTAGCGGCCTGGCAGCCCTCAGGGGCTCCTTCCCCAGGTCCTGGCAGAGCTCCCCAGGTGGGGCTTGGCTTGACCCGAGAAGCCGCGGTGTCTTTAAAGGTGCGCTGCTGCGTCCCGGCGGCGGGGACAACCCCAGCGCTCCCGCAAGTAGAAGTGCCAGACCAGGGCCGAGCAGCAGAGCAGGGCCAGGCCTGTGCCCACGCCCACGGCCGCGTGGACCAGGGTGAACGGCCTGGGGGGCACAGTCAGCTGACCGCAGGGCCCGAAGTCAGGAGAGTCGGTGCCCGCCAGGTTCTCCGCCTGGGGCCCTGGCGCGCTGCTTTCTCCCGCCTCATTGGCAGCCACCACGCACACGTAATAAGCCCCTCCAGGCTTCAGTCCTTGCAGTTCAGCCCGTCGGAAGGTAGAGTTGAGGGGGGGACCCTTCTGCGGAGCCCCTCTGCCTTCCCAAAGCAGCAGCCAGTATTGGTGGACCGGGGAGGAGGGGGCACACCAGTGGACCTGGGCGCGGCCCTCCTCGGCCACCACGCGCACTTCTCCCAGGCGCGGTGGGTCTGGCGGCTGGGCCTCGCTGGAGATCCCCGGGCAGAGGCAGATGCGGGGCCCAGCACTCTTCAACACCTCGCAAGGCACCTGCAGGTGGCGGCAGCGGTCATAGTCACAGGGCACTGCGCTTCCGGATGGCAGTGGTGTTCCATCTTCCTCCTCTTCTTCGAAGTCCTGTGGAGCTAAGAGCTGGACTCTGCGGACCAAGGAGAAGACCACAGCCAGGAGACACAATCGGCAGGGAGAGCCCAACATGGAGTCTGGAAGCAACCATGAGAGGCTGTTTAGTTAGACCCCTTGCCTTCCAGGCCCCCTGCCTCAAGTCACCTCTAAGATGTACAACAGGGGTCATGCTGGGAGCCAGGAAGAGGAGGGGAGGAGACAGAGATACCCATTTTCAGCCAGCTTCTGCATATAGGTTATGTGTTTGGTTTCAGATAAAAGGGGATAAAATCCGGTTTGACACAAGAGGGACAGAGGTGGATGGATGCAAGACCTCCTATAATGTGCAACATGCTAGAAACAGTTAATGAGATTAACAAGTACTGGGGACAAAAGAAGAAGGGACCGTTGACTCAGCCCTGGAGGAAAGGTGGAGAGTCCCAGTTATTATCCAAAGAAAAGGTCTGAGTCAAGCAAACAACAGTGGGTGACATGTGTGGAACCCAGAAAACAGACTTGAGAGAGGAAGAGGAGATGGAATGGAGGAAGTAAGGTCCCTGGATTCCTCTTTCCCCACCTGTAATGAGTGCCAGTTTCATCTAAGCAATCCTCCGGGCCCTGCCTGCCCATCATATATCCCACCCCTCCCTGGCCCACAGCAGCCCCCTCACCAGTGAGGCTTGGATACTGAGCAACCAGAGACTGCTGGGAAGTCTGTGGGGCTCCGGGCTGAAGGGTCCACAGGAGAGGTCCACAGGATCGCAGACTGTGCAGTCAGCGGATTTTGTCTCCTCAGTTTCAACGCTCGCTGTTAGAAGCTTTTATACCCTTCAACTGTGATGTCACCAGCTAGCCCCCACCTCCTCATGAGTGCTGGGAGGAGGGCTAGTCCCTTTGGAGAGGCTGAGTCACGGGGTCAGGGAGGGGGAAACCACATGCAGGGCTTTCATCTGGAGGCTGGACAGCAGAGGGACGGACGCCTGGGATCCGAAAGGGAGGTTCGATGTGGAGAGCAGCCAGCCCGGAGCTGGGAATCCCAAGGCTGGAGTCACCGAGCAGGGTGGGGGGCGGATCATGAGGCAACCTGGCTGGTAGCAGTGAGGAAAACAGCTGTGGATGGCATGGGGCCCAGGCCACAAATGCTGTTTCTGTAAAAATCATCCTGTGCTCATGGCAGTCATTTCCTGTCTTCTGCTTCCCAATGGACAACCAAGGGGTGGGGTGCCGAGGCCCTTTAACACCACCCTCCACGACCCCCTCCTCAGAGGGCCACGAGAGAGCCCTGTGGAAGGAGCAGGAGCCTGTGAGGGGTCAGGACGGCTTCTTCCCGCCAGAGGTTCAAGGGTGCCCCAGAGAGTCAGGATCTGGAGGCCTTCCCCCTAATATACACAACCCCCTTCACACAGGCTGCAGGGTGAGGTCTGCAAATCACCGCCCACAAGTCACCTCAGAGAGTCAAGGAAACAGCTGGCATGAAAATAGTTTATTGGGGGGAAAACACGTGGGAAAAGTGCTGGAATGTGAGGAATCTGCCCTCTTCAAGAGCTTGAGCAGGTGGAGCGCTGACGCACAGTGGCCACAGAGGGCTCCGAGCTGCCCAGAGTCTCTGGGGTGGTGGGGGCTGGTGCAGGGCCTGAAAGGTTGGTCTCCATCAGCAGTGCTGCATCTTCCCAGGAGCCTGAACCTTAGACAAGGAGGGAAAAACAGAACCCCAAAGGGAACTCAGATCCCCCGCGGCTCCTTGCCAGGCCTGACATCACGTCCTCTGGTGTTGCGCCACCCTTGTTCCACCCAAGCAGCTCTGAGTGTCTCTCACCATCACTGGTCTCCGGTTCCAACTCCGCCTCTCCATGAAGGGGTTGTGACTCTGGCTCCTCAAACAGCTGACCCTCTGCAACCAGAAGCGGGTGGAGAGGTCAGTCCAGAGGAGGCCAGAGGGGTGTGCCAAGGAGTCAGGGCGAAAGGAGCTCAGTACGCCATACCTGTGCCTGACGGGTCCTCAGGGCCCTCGGCGTCCTCTGTGATATCTGACTGAGTTAGCTCCTCGCGGCCTTGGGACCCTGCACCTTCAAAGCGGGTGGAGGTCAGGGTAGGGCTGGGATGGTAGCGCTCACTTCATCTCCTCTGGCCTTTCCTTAACCCTCAACTCCTCCTCCACGAGCACCTGTCCCCAGCCATCACCCTTACCTGACTGATGGGTGGGAACCCTTCGCTCCTTTCCAGGATTCTCTCTTTTTCGGATATTAACCTGGAGAAGAAACCAGTGAGCAGTGAGTGGGTACTGGCTCCCTGCCAGCAATCCTGTCCTCAGCCCCCAGCCCCCAACATGCCCTGCCCACTATAGTCCAAGGTTTGGGGAGGGGAGTGGGGGGGAGGAGGAAGGGACCCCCTGCCCTTGGCGACCTGCAGAGAGAGGTGGTGTCGGGGCCAGATGCCCCCCCACACCCACTGCATGTAGCTGAAGAGCACGATGACACTCAGGAAGGTGAAGTTGCTGGCAACGCCAATGAAAGCACAGGTCACCGGGAAGTTGTACAGCAGGTACCTGGGGCCAGGAAAAGGAGCAGCAGTGACCCAGAGCAGCAGCCGTTGGTTCCCAGGCACGATCACTGATCATCGATCATCGATCCCAGCAAGCTGGTCTCCACCTCCCCACCCTCTACCCACTTTGTCAGAGGCCGGAGGTGGAGCTGCTGGACTGACTTCTGGGTCCTTTGGGCAGAGCTCAGCCACAGCCGGGACCACCCCCAGCTAAGCTAAGACGTTCACAGGCCTGGCTCCACACAGCATCAGGCTACAAAACTCGGAAGGCCATATATGAACCCGACAGATTGTCATTCAGTTGAGTTGGGGTACGGCAGCCCAGGTGTCAGTATTAAAAGTATTTTATGGTCATTTTGGAACCCTGGTGTGGTGACCACAAAGTTTAAATCCACTAGTGGCCTCCTGGAAGTCTTATATTGCACAGCACTTAATAACAACATAGTGATTTTGGAGAAAAATTATATAGGTTCTCATTTGACAATTTCTGTATATAACATTCGGGGAGTGTGGTAGCTCTGTACCATAAGCACTGGACTGCAAATTCCATGGGACAAAGATGAGGCTTTTCAGCTCTTGCCAAGATGTACAGCCTCAGAAACCCTATTCAGGATTGTTATGGAATCTGAGTTCTGTTCTATGTCGGCGGTTCAATCCCACCAGCTGCCCTTTGGAGACCCTACACAGGGTTGCTATCAGTCAGAACTGACTCAACAGCACTTAAAACAACAGTGCAGGCTTTTTTTATTTTTATTTTTATTTTTTTTAGTAAAACCCTTAATTTCTGCTTCTCCAAAATTTTTTTTTAAAGCAGGGATGGGACCATCTGGCCCACAGGCCATATTAGGCCCACACAACCATTTGGTCTGGCCCTCCACAAACAACCGCAGTTCTACCCATCACACTGCTGTTAAGTGCCATCAAACTGGTTCCGACTTGTAGTGACCTTGTATAGGGTTTCCAAGTAGTGGCTGGTGAGCTTGAACTGCTGACCTTGCAGTTCACACCAACCTTGTAGTCCAGCGCATTAACCTGCAGCTGCCATCACGTTGTTGTTGTTGTTGTTGTGAAGTACCACTGAGTCAGCTCCAACTCACAGTGACCCTGTACAGGGTCCTCAAGGAGCAGCTGGTGGGTTTGAATTGCCAACCCTGTGGTGGTGAGTTAATTAAATATTTGACCAAATACAGCAGGCTAATTTTGAAGCTGGTAATTATATACAGCCTGTGAGTGATGTTATAAAATTTTTGGCAAAAAAAAAAAAGGTTCCCCACCCCTGGCTTAAAACCGCAGCAACCTCCTTAGTATAGCTGACACCGCGGGGCTGCTGTCAGTTTCTGTCCAGGAGTCTACCTCGCGGTGACCCCATGTGTGAGAAGGAGAGCTGTAGCCACAGGGTTTGCAAGGCTGTGACCTTTGGGAAGCACACCTCCAGGCCTTACTTCTGAGGAATCAGTAGTTTTTAACTAATCCCTGGGGAAAGTGGATGCGCTGAAAACAAGGTCTGCTCCAGGTACAACCCGATGCTGTTCTGTAAAACCTGGTCCCTCCGCTCCGGCTCCCTCACCTGAGCCCTGTGAAGTGGGCGTGGATGCGGAGGTGGGCTCCATACATCTGGATCCGCTTGCTGTGGATCTCAATCATCACACCCGTTGTCGGCACATACTGCAAGGGGGTGGGGGCGAGACCAGCATCAGGCCCTGCTCGCTCTGGCTGCGGTCACTCCGAGCAGCCCAGCGTCTGGTGGCTGTCCCTCCACCTGAGCCCTGTGGCTCCCAGAATTCCCTTGTTCCCCCCACCCCTCACCGAGTTCTCTCTGTAGTCCGAGTAGAGTTCCACCTCCAGGAGCTGCTTCTGCTCTGCAAAGCCAAACAGCAGGAAGCTAGAGAAGACCAGCGTGTCAAGCGTCTGGAGCAGGTCTGAGCGGTAATGTAGCATCACCTGCGGAGGCCAGGGAGGGAGAGGTTGGGGACAGGTATCCCTAGACTCCTTACCTGCCCCACAGTGTGGATCCCATCCTTCCCGATACTTGAGTTACCTCCCTCCCTGCCTGACCCTGTTTCTCTATTCCAGTACAACCAGGACCCCTCTTCCAAAAAGCCTTTGTAAGCCAAGCCCAATCCTGCCCCTGAGCTCCCTTTCCCGTAGAACAATCTCTTGTCCAACCTAAGTCCCAGTGAGCTATGGGAAACTCTGTTCATGCTGCACTCAGGGAATGCCTTCATGATGTGTTTTTGTTGAACATTCATGCAAGATGGAATCCAACTCTTATTAAAATTCCACCCTGAGCTAGGAACTCGAGTGGTGTTGTGGGATAAGCCTTGGACTGCTCAACACGCTACGCAGGCAGCAGTTTAAACCCACCAGCTGTTCCGTAGGAGAAAGATAAGGCTTTCTGCTTTTATAAAGATTTGCGGACTCAGAAACCCTACACAGGGTCACTACCAAGGCGCCCTGGCAGCAAAGTGGTTAAAGAGTTTGACTGTCCGCCAAAAGGTCGGCAGCTCAGTCACCAGCGGCTCCTCCTCGGGAGAAAGACGGGAGAAAGACGGAGCAGTCAGCTTCCATACAGATGACAGTTCTGGAAACCCTGTGGGGCAGTTCTCCTATAGGACTCCTTGAGTCAGCATGGACTCGATGGTAGTGTGTGTGTTAGTATGCACTTTACCTTTCCTACGGACTCCAAGCTAGTCTTCCTGCAAGGCAGTTACTATTATACCCGTCTGATAATACTTTATAGCTAAGAGATAAAGAAATCTGTCCCTGGGCTGGATGTGTCTGAGTCAGGACCCGAACCCAGGGCTGTCTGGTTCTAAAGCCTCTGTTTCTAGAGAGCAGCTCCACTCTTCATTGACAGCTGGTATCTGAGGTTGCTTGGCAAACTTGGCTGGTTTGGTACTGACTCCTCTTCCTTATCCTAACTCCTTTGAGACCTCAGAACCAAGGATGTTTTTTCCCCCAAAGTCCAACCCATGTGTTCTGATCCCTACCACTGTTCTCCACACCCCCAACAGGCCCCGACCACTTACCGAGCGTGAAGAAGTAGAGATGACACGGCCACCTTTGGTGTAACATGAAATGGTGACCAAGAACATGCCCAGATCTTGATTCACGGGGGACTCTGGCAGCTCAAGTTCCAAGGTAATGCGATACGGCTGTCCGTACATCAGCACCTGCCCAAGGGAGCCCCCGTGTCTCATCAAAGAAAAAGTGATTTTAATTGCGTTGTCCCTGTTCTACTCTACATCCCACCACCCAACTATTTCACTGGACAAGAGCCCAGGCTCAGCCCAACAGGCCTCTCAATCTCTCAGCCAAGGATGGTGCTGCCCCCTACTGGTGGCTGCATCCCTCTTCCCAGGTCTCCTGTCAGTCCTTCAGATTCAACCAACAGTGGAAAGAAAATATTCTAGGGAGGGGGAAGCAATTAAGTGGCCCAAGCAATTCCCTGAAGGGAGGGTAAGTGCTACTTCCTGAGTATTTACAATGTATTAGGTATTATAAGGAATCTACAGATGATTTTTAAAGTACAGAAAGCTGTAAATTGTAATATGCAAATATCGTATCATTTTATGCGAGACCTGGTGTGGCACTGTAGGATAAGCACTGACCTGCTCACAAGGTTGGCAGTTCAAACTCACCAGTGCTCCTTGGAAACTCTAGACAGGGTTGCCTGAGTCGGAACCGAATCAGTATGTCATTTTATATATAAAAAAACATCTTGTATGCTGTCAAGCTGGTTCTGACATCTAGCTACCCTGTATAGGGTTTCCAAGGAGTGGCTGGTGGGTTTGAACCACCACCTTAAGGTTCAAACCGACCTTGTTCAGTGCTTATCCTACAGCACCATACCAGGACTCCAGAAAGGACCTGAGCATCCATGGTGTATTTTGGTATACACGGGGGTCCTAGAACCAATCCCCCTCAGATTGTGGATTTGCTCCATTTTCAGAAGAGAGCATTTTCCTTTTCCAAATGTGAAGTCACACTGTTAACTGGGCCATCCGTCCCCTAGGTTCAGGCTGCCCTCACTCACTGTTAATTAACCACCAAATGTAGAGCTCAGTCTCCTAGCCAGCTCTCTCCCACAGCACTGAACACTGAAGTGTCATTCCCAGTCCCTTGTCAGAACCCAGAGATTCCGCGGAAGCCTTCCCTGGGATCACCCTCATCAAAGCTTCCTCTATTCCTCTCCTCCCTCCAGCCCAGCCTAAGCCCAGACACCAGCACAGAGCTGATGGTGAAGTTTTTGTTTTGAAGCAGAGAGGAAATCAATTTTTTAAAATGGTGAAAACCCAATTTAAAAATGGGCACAGGATATCAACAGACACTTCACTAAGGAGGAGATCTGGGCTGCCAACAAACATGAAGAAATGTTCATGATCACTAGCCATTAGAGAGATGCAAATCAAAACACAATGAGCTATCATCTCACACCAGCAATTAACAGCAAAGATCAAAAAAGTAGAGGACAATAAATACTGGTGAGGATGTGGAGAGACTGGGACACTCCTGCATTGCTGGTGGGACTGCAAAATGGTCCAACCTCTCTGGAAAGCAATATGGCGCTTCCTCAGAAGGTTGAAAATAGAAATACCTTATGATCCAGCAATTCCTCTACTTGGTATTTACCCACAAGAAAAGCGAGCCATAACACGAATAGATATATGCACACCGATGTTCACAGCAGCACTATTTACAATAGCAAAATGATGGAGACAGCCTAAGTACCCATCAATTGAAGAATGGATAAACAAACTGTGGTACATACACACAATGGAATACTATGCTACCTTGAAGAACAACTAGGAAGCTGCAAGCCACCGCATATAACATGGACAAAAGGAGAAATACTGCACAGGACCATTATTGTGAAAGATTAAGAAAAACAACCCATACTAAAAGGGGGAAAAAATTATAGATATAGTTACTGATTACTGGGATGTATGGGATAAGGGGAGGGGAGGGAGGGAGAGGAAGATAGAGCACAAGGTAGGGGAGAGACACAGGATAGCTTGGGTGCTGGGGGCAGGGCAATACATAAGAAGGGGGAGGGGAATGGAAGAACAAGGTGGATGGGAGAACAGTTAGGCAGGTTCGCATGGGCTAAGTGTGTCAGAGGTAAATAATGATGTATGCACAACCTTGGAACAACAGGGCTCCGGGATACAGGGATTGAGGCATGGTTTGAAAGGGTAAAAGAGGGGAATAATGTTAAGATGCTCGGCTGTCTTTTGAATCTTGGTTTCCCCCTTGCCTACCATTGTAAAATAGACACTTGAGGGGGAGGAATAGCCAGAAACATCACAACAGAAAGTTTGTAAGTCCGTTTTCAGCCTATAACTGACTGGAATACCTTAAAGGGAGCCCGAAGTTGCCCAGTGAAAGAGGCTTCCTGTGGAGCCTTTACATTACATAAGACCAGAGGTGGAATCCTGAACCCCATCCAGAATCCTCTGAGGCGGGAAATTTCCACTTGAAAGGACAAGTAGGCCAGCCTGGAGTGGCTGGAAGAACAGAAGAAACTTCGTGATAGAAAGACCGGCAGGAAAAATCAAAAACAGTAATGGCAGTCTGACTGACTACTACAAGAACAAGCAAGCTGTTCACCAGGAGCCATTAAGGCAAGTGGTTGGGTCCCCTCAGGAAAAACCCTTTTCTAAGACTAAGACTCAAGGGGAATACACGAGCAGGCATGTGGTCTGGCTGATGACCACGCTGGTCACTGATAAGTAGAAGAGGGGAAAAAACAGCAATGAAGTTGGGAGCTAAGTCTGACCACATTCGATAGACTCCTGTGAACCCGGAGACCTGGTTGGCCAGCAGTATGGCAGGACCTGGGGACACCTGGGCCCAGAGGCAGGGACATGGCCACAGAAGACTAGAATGGAGAGTGAAGTGTCCAGCTTATATGAAGTGAGGGGAGATGCACAAGAACACCCATACTTGCAAAAAGTATACACTTGACTGGGCTCCAACGGCTGGATGATCAGAACTCAGTTAGAAGAAGAAAGAAGAGG
>NW_006408828.1:2615580-2644829 GCF_000296735.1 Chrysochloris asiatica
ATGGTTCAAGCTCACCAGCTGCTCCTCGGAAACCCTATACAGAGTCACTATGGGTCAGAATTGACTCGACAGCACTTCACAACAGCAACGTATACTTATGGATGTAGTAGCTCAAAAGAGGGAACAAATCTTAACAGTGAGGATCACTCCCACCCCATCAGTAAGTACACAAGGTCGACAGAGATGGGCAACTTAGACATTGGCTATCCAAAATTGTGGGGGGAGGCAGGCTACAAAGGCAAGAAGTGACTGGCTTACTTACAAGCTTTCAAGAGGGAGCCTAGTTTCAGACAAGGCAGGGGAAGGTAGAATCGTCACTGAATGGTTTTTCCAACCTGTTGGGATGGGGCTAATGACAGGAGATGGAGATAATATAGTGAATAATTGCTATCAGGACTGACTGTGAGGGTCAGAAATTTAAAGGTAGATGTTTTGTAATAAAAGGAGGGGAGTGGTTGATTTTGCAGTCCAGGAAAAGAGGTCCCTGGGACCATCAAGGGAGAAGAGCGGAGTGTGGGACCCTACCCAGAGAAGCAGTGATGCCAGAAATGGAGACAGAGATGCTGACAGGGACAAATGGAGCGGCTGGGGACACTGGATCAGGGAGGGAGAGGGGCTGTGTGCTGATGGCTAGGGGACAGGCCTGTGAGGTGTACCCTTTGGTTGTTTGATGATGCATGGAGGGGATTGTAATCATTGCAATGAAAGGATGAATGCAAAACTGATGTTCTCCCATGTAAACTCACATAATTCACAATTAAAAAAAAAAAATGGTGAAAACCGCCTCTAAGATCTGGCCCTGGGAATGCTGGGAGCGCTTATCACCAGCACAAAGGTAGAAAGCCACAGGTCAAATAAGGCCTTTCTTGATGCAAATTCTCCTTTTCAGTCTGAACTTCCCTTTTTTGAAAAAAAAGAAAAAAAATAAGATTCCTGCTATATGATTCTTTAGTTGTTGCATGGAATTTTTTGAAACAGTAAATAGGAGTCCTGGTGTAGCGCTGTGGGCTAATGCACTGGACTGCCAGGTCAGCAGTTCAAAGTCACCAGGCGTGCTGTGGAAACCCTCTATGGGGTCCCTATCAGTTGGAACAACAACAAAAAGGGCAGCCATGACTCAAGGACAGAGTTCAGAAGGGTTGAAAAAGGAGGGATAGAGACAGGAAAACACAGGGAGGAAGTGGGAACAAGTGATGTTACATTCAGGGTATTTCAGTCAATGAGATGAAACAAAGTGTGGACCAATTGTGGAATGGAAAACCGATAAGCTGCTCACACACACAAGTTCAAAAAAAACCGATAAGCTGCTCACACACACAAGTTCAAAAAAAATGAAAAAGAAACTGCCAAAAAAGAAAGAGGGAGCTTTCGAGGTAGGATGGGGCACATGAGGGGTGACACGGAATGGGTACAAGCTTTCTTCATGTGGTGAGGAAACATTCTGAAACTGATTGTAGTGATGGTTGCAGAACTCTGGGACTATACTGAAAACCACTTGAAATGAGTGAATTGTACGACATGTGACTTTTATCTCAAAGCTGCCATGTATTTTCAACTCCCAGCATGCATCAGGCAGTTTGCTGTGCTGCGGTGGCTTGCGTGCGGATGTGACTCTGGAATTGAAGCCATTTCCAATGCTGGAAGCTGTGGTCTAACACCAGAGGCACCACCCATACAGACAGGTTTCAGCAGTGCTTCCAGACTAAGACAGGCCAGCAGGAAGGATGCATGTGGCAGTCTACAGGTGAAAAACCTGGCCAGTTAAAACCCAATGAAGAGCTGTAGATCACTGACATGTTTGTTATTGTTGTTAAGTGCCTTTGAGTCGGCTATAACTCATAGCAACCTGTATAGGGTTTCCAAGGAGCAGCTGGTGGATTTGAACTGCTGATCTTGCAATATAGTGCTGGAAAATGAGCCCTTCCAGTTGGAAAGCACTCAAAATACAATTAGGGGGACAACTGCCTCCTCAAAGTAGAGTCGACCTTAGTGGTGTATATGCAATAAAACATTTAGACCCTTCATTTGCCACTGTGACATGGCTCATGATTAATTTTATCATTTTATCTCAATAAAGCTGTTATGTACTTGAAAAAGGAGTCTTGGTGTGGCGCAGTGGGTTAATGCAATGCGCTGGACTGCAAAGACATTTGACCGGCAAGGTCAGCATTTCAAGCTCACCAGCCACTCCTCAGAAACCTTATGTTGTTGTTGTTGTTATGTGCCATGGAGTCGATTCCGACTCATAGTGACCCTGCACAGTTTCCGAGGCTGTAAATCTTTATGGGAGCAGAAAGCCTCATCTTTCTCCCGCGGAACAGCTGGTAGTCTCAAACTGCTGACCTTGCGGCTCGCAGCCCGATTCGTAACCACTGCGCTATCAGAACTCCTACAGAAACCATATACAGGGTAGCTATGGATCGGAACTGACTCGGCCCTTACCAACTACAATAACAATACTTGAAGAAATAAAAGAAGATAGTTCTGTTTAATTAATTATCATTTCATCTGAGGGAATCTTCTGAATGAGTTCTTGCCTCTGTTCCTGTTTATCCCCCTTCTTCACCATTCCTACCCGAGAGTCAGCTTCCTTAAAGACCCACTTTAAGCCTCTCCATTTCCATAGTGTCAGAGCATCTCTCCAGTTCTCCGCAAAGTCTGCTGGAATGCAGAATTTACATCTTACACCTTAATGCCATGCATAGTTGTTGTCTGTTATTCTGACTGCAGGGACCTTGTGTTTTACTTCTACACGTAGCCACACTGCTTCATTCATTCTCAAGTGTTCATTGTTTCAATCTGCTGTAATCCCCCACGCCCTAGAGTCTTTTCCTCCTTTCCTCATCTAGCAGGCCCTTCCCCGGCTCCCTGTATCAGCATTATCATCTCTCCATTGGGCAACAACACAGTTGCAAGCACAGGTACAATGTCTTGTGACGGCATTTCCAATCCCCTTGCCCAATTTTGTTGTTGTTGTTGTTAAGTGACATAGAGTCAGTTCCAACTCATAGCAACCCTGTATGCGGTTTCCTAAGAGTGACTGGTAAGCTTGAACCATTGACCTTGTGGTTCAAACTGATCTTGCAGTTCAGCGCATTAGCTCACAGTGCCACACCAGGAAAGAGCCCACTTACAATGAATATTAATTACTCTTTAATCACAGGAAGCACATTGCCTCAGTGTCTTCAGAGACACGACATTTCACTTGGGGACCCTCAAATCTGCCATTTGGGGCTCATTCATCCCTCCTGGTTAGGTTTTTCTTGATAGTGTGTGGCTAACTGGAGGTCCACAGCACGATGTCACGGTATAGTCACCCTATCACCTTGCAACAGTCCTGAGTCATGAACGTCTGATTTACATACAACCAATAGTTCATCATTCGATGAACCAATCCCTGGAAAGCCTATTTTATTAAAAATTAAAAATTAAAAACATTTTTGAACAGCATGAAAATGTTGTTATTAAGTGACAAGGAGCCCTCTAGAGGCTCTGTGCCATGGAAGCATTACTGCATTGTTATGCCAAAGATGTTTTAGTGTATCTAAAGTGTTTGTTGTTAAGTGCTGTCTAGTCAGTTCCCATAGAGGAGCAGGGGTCCAAGGAGAGGCTGGTAAGCTTGAACTGCCATCCCTGTGGTCCAGCACATGAACCCACAGCGCCACACCAGGACTCCTTCTGACTCACATAGCAACCCTGTATAGGGTTTCCACGGAGCGGCTGGTGAGTTTGAACTGCTGACCTTCTTTTTCAAACTGACCTTGTGGTCTAGTGCTTTATCCCACAGCGCCACACCAGGACTCCATCTAAAGGGCTTGTTGTTGTTGTTAAGTGCCACTGAGTCGGTTCTGACCCAGAGCGCCCCTGTATAGGGTTTCCGAGGAGTGACTGGTGAGCTTGAATCACCCACCTTGTGGTTCAAACTGACTTTGCAGTCCAACACATTAAGCCAGAGTGCCACACCAGGACTCCCCTATAGAGTTTATGTACAGAAAGGTACAGGACACATTACTGAGACAAATATTTGTGCAATCAATATTAGATATGAACTGTACTTGACTGTTCCAGCTTACGTACAGATTCGACTTACTAAAGACAGGCTTGGAAAGAGAACTTGTTTCTGATGCAGGAACTGCCTGTACTAACAAACTAACAAACAAGGCCAATGTGCACAGCTATCCCAGGGAGCCTCAGAGACTAGTTTACATCCTCCCCTACAGAGGAGACGTCCTAACTGTGAGCCTGTAGTGTTACTGTTTAAGTCTGTTGGTTACCAAATATTTAGTCTTGAAAAATAACTTCCCAAAGATTAAAAAAAAAAAAATCTTCCTAAATGTCACTACTGAAGGAGCTCTGGTAGCGTAGTGGTTACGAATCGGGCTGCGAATCGGAAGGTCAGCAGTTCAACACTACCAGCCGCTCCGTGGGAGAAAGATGAGGCGTTCTGCTCCGGTAAAGATTTACAGCCTCGGAAACCCTATTCAGGGTCGCTATGGGTCGAAACCGACTCGACGGCACTTAACAACAACAACAAATGCCACTACTGACTACTTCTGAGTATGTTGCTGATGTTGTTGTTCAGTGCCGTCAAGACAATTCCGACCCATAGCGGACCCTGTCTAGGGTTTCCAAGGAGCAGCTGGTGAGCTTGAACCACTGACTTTGCAGTTCAAACGACTTTGCAGTTCAGTGTATTAGCCCGCAGCGCCACACCAGGACTCCACATTGCTGACAGACAGCTCAAAAAAGTCCTCCACAGTCCTTTTCAAGTGTCGAGGAATGCTACCTTTATCAGCGTTTCCATGGGCTTGCCTGATCTAGAAGGACGAGTCCCCACCGCCGGCATTTCTCAGGGTCCCAGGGACCCTTTCTATTGAAGTTACACTGCCATCTGGCCAGTCCTCTGACACAGTACCCTTTGTAAAGACAGGTCACACATATTTGTCAACAGTTTCACAATTTCATCTACAAGCTTTCAAAACTCTTAGGGAAATGACATCCATTGGGTCTCAAGAACCCTGGTCAGCTCATCTAGTGGTGAGGAAACATACAAGAACAACACTCCTAACATCTTCCCTGGGAAAGACCCACAAACTTTATCTTCTTCACCCTCCTGTTCCCTAAGAACCTTCTCCCTTGTCTCTATTACTCAGTCTTGCTCTTCAGAGCTTTCTCAAGGCCTCTTATCTCAAGTCCTCAAAGCTAGACGTCTACGGAAGCCTCTACTCACCCGATCACGTCCACTCTTAGCCAGCGAGACATTGGCAACAGGAAAGGAGCAGAGTGAGGAGGAGGTGGGCTCACAGTCGGTCCTAAATGAGAATGGAGGATGATACCACTGCTGTTCTGGTATCTGCCTTCCCCTTTCCCCTTGGCCTCCTCCCAGGCTCTCTCCTGTCCCCATCCCTTCTCCTATAGCAGACACCCTTCTGTTGGAGCCAGATGGAGAATAAACGCCGCCAGAAGAGACCACAGTGACCTTTTCCTTCTCTTTTTGCAACTTCAATGTTTTCCTCGCACTCGAGCAGAAATTCTTAAGATGGGAATCTGTGGATTCCTTGTTGATTAAATGCAAACTTTGGGGATTCCAGAGATCACTTGGGGAGCTTGATAAAAATACAGAGTCCTGGGTTCCAACCCCAGAGATTCTTATTCGGCAGTTTTGGTCTTTTGAGAAAACTTTCCTTCAAGGCTATCTACAGATACCCTTCATGAAGCTCACTGAACCCCTCAAATGGCAAAATGACACTTGAGGTGTTTGTGCCTACACATAGACACAGACACACAGACATTTTTTACAGCATGAAGGGCCATAGCTTCCATAAGACCATGCCCCCTAAAACATTAAGAAGCTCTGCCTTCTTTAGAAACTATAATTTATGAACACACATTCTGACATTTGTTTTGTTTTGTTAAGTGCCGTCGAGTCGGTTCCGACCCATAGCGACCCTGTACAGGGTTTCCGAGGGTATAAATCTTTACGGGAGTAGAAAGCCTCATTTTTCTCCCACGGAGCGGCTGGTAGTTTCGAACCACTGACCTTAAGGTTCACAGCCCGATTCGTAACCACTACACTACCAGAGCTCCTGACATAGGAAAGAAAAAACAAACTCTGGACCATTGATAATCATGCCTTTACCAGCACCTGTAGATGGTCCTATAGCCACTCGTAAAGTAAAAATGGGGAGAGAATTGGGCAGAGTCTATAAAATTGGAAGGAACTGATGTTCTGGGCAGTTCAGCCTACCCACCATAATCTCTCTTGTGTTGCACACTGTTGCCTGTGGGGATAGCTTAATGATTAAAGTACACTGCTGCTTTCCTCACACCTGCTGAAGGCCAGTTTAGTTCCTAGATGACCCAAGTGGTCTCAAAATTCTAGGCAGAAGAGAAGCCTGATCCCGCTGAAAGACAACTGACCCTCACAATGAGTCTAGAAGTGCTTTGTTACCAGGACGTAATGACCAGAGGTAGAGCGAGCTAGCATCCTAGAGCCCTCTGGGTCAACCTGGCCTAGCCTCAGGCTGTGAGAGGTAAGCCCTCAAATTAGCACACTGGGCTCCAGTTTCCTCATCAGTAAATGAGAGGGCTGAGCTGAGTAACCTCTAAGGGCCCTTGGCATCAATGAGCTCTCAGGATTCCTCTACTTGGCCAGAAGATACCTCTCACCTGTAGTAGAAATGTACGGGGCTGAGATGGCTGACTGTCGGCATGTAGGAATAGTAGAAGGAACCATAGAGGAACACAGACACCCAGAGCAGGAGGAGGATGGTGCAGAAGAGTACCCCGAACTGCAGCAACAGCTTGCGGGCTCGGCTTGCTAAGACGTAGCCCACCTCCTGGGCCCATAGTAAAGCAGGTACTGGTGGCTCATTGACCATGGCTGCCAGAGCAGGGGGCCTGCCTCCAGGTTCAGCCCTTGCGTTCCGAGCTGCTCTGCCACCTGGACGCCACCCCTGGCCATGGGGTGCCGCAGCTGGTGGTTCCTGGAAATAGACAGAGAGGGGGGTGGGGGTGGGGGGAAAGGACAAGCTTGCTGGACTGGCTTTTGAGGACGCAGATAGCAAGACAAAGCAAAGCCATTGTTTCACATGGCCGTTCTCAGAACCGCTGTTTCTGAGCCAGTGAGCCTCGTCTCTTCACCCCTAGTGCCTGAGCTCCTCCAACCACCGATCCTGGGACAAGCCTGTCTGATGCGCCTTCATAACTATATATAACATCGCGCATGAGCACCTTCCAAATTCTTACAAAATCGCTTTCACACACGCCAGGCCATTGAGCTGGGACACGGCGAGGTGATGCACTGAGAAGATGAGCGACTCAAACTCAGCAGTCGAACCTTCACAGTTGCCAGCCCCGGACTTTCTCCTTCCCGACCCGTGAGGGACTCCTCTGCTCTCGCTCCGCCGTGGGGCTGAGCCTCACGCGGACCAAGGTTCCCTGCAGCCAACGACTTGTTGTCCAGAGCTCCCACCTAACCGCGCCACCAAGGAAAAACGCCCGCGGGCAGCTGCAATTCAGACGACTCACCAGCCTCGAGCGCTGCCAGGGCAACCACCACAGGACTTCCGCCTCTCGCCAAGCCCCGCCCCTTTCTGCCGACCGCCTTTGTAGCCCTAGGGGCGGAGCCTCCCCCAGTGGGCGGGGCCGACCTGGGCACCGGGGTCCCTAGCCTATTAGTCTTTCCCTGAAGCCACTACCATGTTCAAAGCGGGAAAAACGACGCCCTGCAGGTCCCGACGTCTGCCCCAAGTCATGCTCTGAGCCAGCAGGGCCCCCTCAGCCCACCCTACGAGGCCACACCTTCTCCACCCGAAGGACCCCAGCTAGCTCCTCCACCCCACGGACGTCCAAGGAGTAGAGCATTCGTCCAGAGTTGCAGTGGGCTGGCACCAGCCGCGCATCTCGCGAGTCTGGAAAGTGGTAGCATTTCTGCCCGCGTTCTTTCCCCTACCCGTGTTCACCATCTGAGGCCTCTGACCCCAACTAGACGCCCTCTCACTTCCTCGGAGTCCCCACAGTACATTATTTGCACGAGGTCTTGGCAGATGACGTTTTTTTATATTTCGTGTATGTGTCAGCGAAAGGAGTGCTGGTGGCGTAGTGATTAAGTCCTGGGCGGCTAACCGAAAGACCGGTGATTTGAACCCACTAGCCACGGAAGAAAGATGTGGCAGTCAGCTTCCGAAAAGATTGTTGTTTTTAAGCGTCGCCCAGTCTGTTTGGACTCATAACGACCCTGTATAGGAGTTTCCAAGGAGCACCTGGTAGGTTTGAACCGTCACCCTTATGGTTAGCGGTCCAGTGATTACAGCCTTGGAAACGCTAAGGTGTAGTTCAACTCTGCCCTGCAGGGTGGCTATGAATTGGACTGACTCCCTGGCAGTGGATTTGCATGTGTCATCACCCAGATAAGACCCTTTAGAGGTCAAGTGTTTTGTATTCCTGCCAGCACCAAGCACAACGCTACAGGCCTAGGAGATAATTTGTTTAAAATGTTCCAAATTCCTTGAACGGAAACCTGTCCCCCCTCTGAAGCCCACCTACTTCCACAAACACCCACTGACCCTCCTCCCCACATGGCCCCCTACCTCCTCTTTGTCGGATCCCTACACACCTACCTCTTCTTCCCCGACTTCCCCTTCTTCTCTCTGGTCTGCCATTTCGTTAGACATCTTCCGCACCTTCCTCCACCGTCACTGCCCCTTCCACTCCGATCACTTGTGGCTAGAACGTGAAGCAATGATCTCACAGCTGATACCTGTAGCTCATCACATTTTCCTGGATATGGGGAATGGAGGGCTCCTGGGGGGGCAGTGAAGATTCAGGTGCTAAATGCTGTGTCACAGGAGGGGGAGGAGAGGGGCTACTGCCCAGCTGATGTCAGATTTTCAAACGAGCAGGGTCCCCTGCAGCCGGCCCACTCCACTGCAGGGCTGTCACGGGCCCAGACCACCTCATCTGAGGGGGGAGTCGGCGTTAGCCTCCGTTCCTTCCAGCTCCTTTGGGAGGGCTGTAGCCGGGACTCGGGATGCCTGCAATGGGGGAGGGGCCGGCAGTGAGACAGTAACGTGTAACGGTGGGGGTGCGCGCGGGGGCTGCAGGCGGCATTCAGGCTCCCCCACTGGCCAGACAGTTGGTATGCTCCAGGATCTGAGCGGCTCCGAGCATCCTTCATCTGTCAGGTACCAGCCATCCGGGCAGTGCTTGAGCTGTAAAAAAAAACGGACACCAGCCCTCCACAGACCTTCGACCTGACCATTCCCAGTGGCTCTCTGCTACTGCGTCAGATACTTGCAGCTGCAACGCCCGGCAGGGTGGGGCACGCATCAGGCAAGAAGGTGTTGGTGCGCCCCACTGACCCCTATACCCTAGAGCTGCCGCCGCCTGTCGTCTCAGGTTAGTAGGGAGGGGACAGGTGGGGGGATGTACCTACCTTATCAGAGTGGGGTTCACTCGGGTTGAGAATGTCAGAGCTGGGAACACACATGATTTGAAGGGCTGTAAGCCTTAGATCATTTGTATTAATATCTGTGGCTCAGGCCATGTGAGAATTTGGACAGCATCTAGTCCCACCCTTGGTTCCTCAGCCATCCCTCAGGGATGGGAAGAGCCACTGGAGGAGGGTGAGTATAAGAGGACAAAATATTGGGGCACCTGGCAGTCACCCTAGAAAGGTTGGTGAAGAGTCAGCATGGAGTGGCCTTCTGCTGGCCCCAGGCAGAACCCTCCTATGGCGCTCTCAGCTGCCCCCCTTTTCTCTCCAGGATGAAAGGGGAGACCCCTGTTAACAGCACTATGAGCATCGGGCAAGCCCGCAAGATGGTGGAGCAGCTGAAGATTGAAGCCAGTTTGTGCCGGATAAAGGTGGGTGGGACCCTCGATGTCATTAATTGGCCAGGCCTTGCTGTAGTTTCCCCAACCTCAGACTAAGATGCTTTCCCCCCTTGACTTCCTGAGCTCAGGACAGGCGTCTCAGAGCTGTCCCAGGCTTTTGTTGGGGACCAGGGAAGAGAAGACTGTCTTGAGCCCTAGAAATGGCCAAAGAGATCCCATTTGGGGAGACTGCCGTCCCTTCAGACGTTTTGGCTAACTACCCCCTCCTGGCTCTGTCCCAGGTATCCAAGGCGGCAGCAGACCTGATGACTTACTGTGATGCCCACGCCTGTGAAGACCCCCTCATCACCCCCGTGCCCACTTCGGAGAACCCCTTTCGGGAGAAAAAGTTCTTCTGTGCCCTCCTCTGAGCTGCCCTGTGCCCCCTTCCCAATCCTGGGCCTTTCCCTAAATCAGTTACTGTCCTGAGGGCCCCCACCCCACCCTTCCAACCAGGCTCCCTGCATCCCACCCCTACCCCGTGGCTCAACCCTGCTATCCGAAGCACAAGGCCCTTCCTCACTTCTGTCGGTCCCATTTCCTCCCCGACCGCGGCCAAACCCAAGCACCCGTGACTGGGGCACCCTTTGCATAACTCAACAGAAGGACCCCTGTCAGACTCTGCCGGTGTCTTGCCCGCTTCCCTCTGGGACCCGCCACTCTGGCGAGAGGGATGGGCTGGGGGGCGGCTTGCTCTGTCTCACCTGAAGCTATTGGAAGGGTAAAGCCATTTGAATAAAGTCATCCGGAGTCTCAGAGGCCAGCTCCCGTGTTAGTGTTCTTGGGGGGTTGGGTCATCAGTCAATAGATTTGGAGGTGGGTGCGGCAGATGAGAGGCGTGCCATATCCTGGGAACTACGCTAGTCAAAGCAGGTTTAGACGTTCAGAGATCGGGGAGGTGGGGAGTACGGCGGGCGAGAGGGAGCGTGTCAAGTGGAAGAATTAAGTTAGAGCATTCACACACACATAATAAGCAAATAAAAATGAAAACAGACCGTACGGGGTAGATTTAGGGAGGGACTCGGGGAGGCAATCGCAGACCGGAGAAACTTTCAGCTGTAGTAATTGAGAGGAGGAGTTTGGCTCGGATTACTGTGAAAGGGGCCGGTTTTGTTACTAAGATGGCCGCGCCCACAGCAGTTCGTTTTCCAATATGGCTGCTATCATGAGGCTCGTACCAATATGGCCGCCTTCATATCACAGCGTTTTACCGTACAGAACGATTTCGCCGGCCCCATTCTTAAAATGGCGGCCCCCAGGCATTCGGAGTTCCCAATATGGTCCTTTCTGTGTCCCAGTCTGGTCTCAAAATGGCTGCCTCTCCTCTCGCTAAATCGATACCCCACTCCACCCCGGAGCCTGGAAGCTAACGTCTCCCGATCCAGCTGAAGGCAGGAACAAGATTAAAACGAAGGCTGTTGGGGCAAGAGACTCCCAGAAGCACTGTGGGTGAGGCATTGGGAGCGTGGATCTTGAGGTAACCGAGGTTTCTACAACTTGCCAAGTAGGAGGCTACCTTTGAAAAGATCATCTTCTGGAATGTGGAAACTGCCTTCCACTACCGGCCCCGTTCGCCTGGGGCGCCCTTCTTAGTCGCCTTAGTGACTAGGTACTGGTCGCCTCCGGAGCTGGATAAGGTTTCCTGGTAAAACTCAGGCTTGCTATGCTTCCTTTCCCCATTCAGGCAGATTGGGCCACATCTGTCACAAGCAGTGTTCCCACCCCTGGCGGGGGGTAAGTATGTCACCAGGCCAAGGACCAAAACTAAGCCGGCTCTTGAGCGCTTCCTGGTATCTGAAGCTTGGCAGAAGCTTAAGAGCCCTAGAATGCCTTCTAGACTTTTCCTTCCAAGGGTCTATGTAAACAGAAGTGGGGTCATGGCCATGGCCGAGGAGGAGGTTAACTACCCCAGACTGTCTAGTCATGGGTCATCGAGATTCCTAAATACAGGAGAGAGGCCTAGAGCAGCTCATGTCTTGTGCCTGGGTCATTTGGGGGGTGGGGGAAAAGCAGCACTGCAGCAGCCCTGGGTGTGGCCCTGGACTACAAAGCCCTCTGAACCGCAAGGTCGTTGGTTCAAGCTCACCAGCTGCTCCTCGGAAACCCTATACAGGGTCGCTATGGGTCGGAATCAACTCGTACGCACTTAACAACTACAGCAGTAGGAGGGTGACCTAGATTAGGAATAGCACATCATTCCCAGCTTCCTAGAGGAAACCAAAGGAAATTAAAGGGGTGTTCTACCAGGAACTGACTTAGGCTCCTATAGGGTTCCAGGGGTACCTAGTGAACTTGGGGCACCTTCAGGGGTGGCAATTTTTCAGCTGTTGATGGAGTTTCAGAGCCTGTAACAGGTTACTCAATACACTCTCTCATTCTAGAGTAAAACCCCCAATGAGCTGGATTACCCCGGTGGCAACAGCAATGGGCTCAAGCTTGGTGAGTGTGAGGATGACGTAGGGCTGGGCAGTGTTTTGTTCTCTTGTGCATAAGGTTGCTGAGTCAGAACCCACTGCACCTAACAAGAAGTCACCTGGCTTCCCTCCTGGCGTGAGGACCTACCCCCCATTCTATTCAGAGGTCTGCTTATTTCTTTCTTAGCACTTGTGAATCCTTCAAAAAGGATCGGGTCTGTTTTAATCCCCAAACCCTGACAATGTCTGTACCTAGCAGGCACTGGAATGTGTTGTAACATGCTTAAAAAGGCCAGCATGGCGCACAGCAGGGCCGAAACCTTCCCTGTTCCTACTGCATTCATGTTGGGATGGAAGTGAAAAGTTTTACAGAAACTAAGACTTGGTAAAAATCCAGGTGAGCTCAAATTATCTTGTTAGATTTTCCTAGACCTTTGAACTCCCATCAGGTTAGGGGTGAATGGCTCCAGTTCGAGCTGTGTGGGACAGGGGGCTTGGAAACCACTAGCGGCAAGCCAGGATTGATGAACCACCATTAAAAAATGCTGAATTAGTTCCAATACTGAGTGGTTGTTGTTAGGTGCCATCAAGTCGGTACCGACCCATAGCGACCTTATGTACAGCAGTAGTGACTTTTAATGTTCTGGAGAATGGGTAGACACCATAATGAAGAACCACCTTTATTGAGGGTGTCAAAGCTCTAAGTCCCTGGGATCAGAACTGGTATGTACAGACCGGAGCGGAGTATCTAAACCTACCACTACCCTACACAATTTGTGGCATCCAGCCTTAAGAAGTGCTGGGCACTTGGTAGAAACTGCAGTGAGGATCAATTCAATGCTAGAAAGAGAGTGCCTTTCCAGTCACCTTCTCATTCTCCAATGCCACTAAAAAATAACCCTCCTCACAGATCTTTTGTTAAATGAGTGCGCTTTTCCTCATAGTTACTACTCATGAATAAACTTCCTTTGCTCAGTATATGGAACCTTAGGACTCATTTCATAAGGTTCATACAATTCCTGATGTGGAGCTTTAAGATCAGCACTGGACTTCGAACCATAAGGTTGGCAGTTCAAACCTACCAAGTGCTCCCTGGAAACGCTATACGGGGTTGCTATGAGTCGTTACTGACTCAATGGCCACTGAACATGATTCATTTCAAGCATCCAATGGGTTTTAGCATAGGCCCAGTATACAGAGGTCATGAGGTCTATATTGCCTTCTACTCCAGTGGCTCAAACTCAGCATAAGGAAACACTAAATAAACCAACAACCCAATGCCTGCACCTCCCGAGTGAGCATAGTAAAAACCATGCAAGAGGGAAGCCGACTTGGCTGGACCCAGTGCAACCTGACAAAGCAGCAGGGAAAGAAATCTACCAATCAGTCCCCCAGTCAGTGCAGCACAGGAGGGAGGGTGAATTCAATCCAAATGCTTCTTTATTCTAAAACTAGAAACTAGGGTGCCTACATTTTCATCGAGTGGTGTAATGAGAAGGGGGCGGGGGGAGGAGTTACACATGTAAACAATGACACATTACATTTTTTTAATGGTAAAACCCCTTTTTTACTGGCCACTTCCAAGAATGCTTTACAGGTTTTTGTAAAAACATTTACAAGCTTCATGTGTTTGTTTTTTCTCACAAGCTTTTCCATCAACAACAGCTACAACAGACATCTGATAAACACTGAACAAGTCTTCTACAGAAAACAAGGCTAGGGATTCCCTTCTGTTACCATAATCCATATCCTCCCCCTCCCGCCCCGCCCCTCAACATTGGCTTTTTTATTGTTTTCCATAATAAAGGACAGACAGAAACAGAACCCAGACATTTACTGTTGTTGTCAGTGAGCTCTGGGTCTTGAAGCAACAAGGATGTGGCAGGTTCCTTCTCTACCAACCTAGAAAAAGTTTTTTTTTTTCTTTTTTTTTTTTTTTTAAAAAAGACATGACTTTCCAGTGTCATAAATGAATAGGAAGTACCTCCCACAGAACCCAAGGTGCTAAACTTTCTCTTTCCTTTGCGGATCCTAGTATGCCCCCTTGCCAGGGCCTATAAAAAGATGCTCTCTGATGGACCACCAAACATCTGACAAGGGGCAGCAACCTCTGCCTCAGGAAACTCAAACATAATCTTGCTCCAAGGGAATTTCTTTGGGCTCTAGTTAATATAGAGACAAAGCTTTCTCATACTACCCTAATGAGAACAATGAAAAGTTAGTGGGTTATCGGAAAAGGTCACTCAATCACTTCACCCATTGCCACACACAAATCTGCTGATTGGCGCCACCAGGAAGCAGGTGCCAAGAGGAAGAGCATTATGGGCAAGCACACGCCTCTCCAGTCGGCCTCTCCCCACTACAGCCTAGGGGTCCAAGGTACTGTGCAGCAGAGGGGTGCATCCTGACTAGACAGGGAGACTAACAGGGGACTGGGAGACAAAGAGAAAATCTCTGGACAGAACTTCCAATGGAGCACTGCCGGTGAGGAAATGGAAGAGAAGCATTTTCTAATCACATGGGAGTTTGGTCTCTCACTAGAAGATCCACAACATGTGCTGCTCACAGAGGAAGCTCTTGGCGGACACACTGCTGAGCAGGAAGATGAATGAAAACTAAAGCTAAGTATTGAAATAATATTTCCATATCCCACCCATGTTCTTGAACCCAGCAACCTGAAGCTCTTAGTCAAGAACTGGGGGATGTTGGTAATCTATCCCACCTGAAGTCTCATAGCAACTTAACTAGAGGCCTCTCTGGGGGACACATGGGGCAAGCACCCCAGAAGGAATCGTGTCACAAGAAGTCAAGAGGGGGTACCCCCTTTCGTGCACACATTTACACACGCTCACACTCACACCTTCCCGAATTTCTGCAGCCCCACTCAGCTGCCTCCCACCCCCCTCCCATTTTCTAGCCTCTCTCTACCTGCGTATCAAAAACACTAGCAGGGCACATGCCCTGGGACTGTATAAAATAGTTGCTATTCTCAGCACCTGGGCCTAGCAGCCCACACCACAGGCTTCCCCTATATACATATCCTGCTGCAGCGAAGACGCCTGCTGCGTTTCTGTGAGCTGAAACCCTGAGAAGCGTTCCTTCGCTTGCCTTACACTGTAAGAGGCCAGAGATGATTTCTGGGCCCTCCCAACTGTCTCAACCCTGGAAGACAGAGACTAGAGATTGGCAGACCATGTCATCAGGCTGCGAGCTGCCATCCCATTCTCGCCCTGGACATTAGGGACATTTATCACTGGGTACACCAAAGGGCAAGCTATTCTACTCTGCCATCAACAACAGCCTCTGTGCCTCCTTGGCCTGGGAATCCTATATAATAGAACCACCCCACTGGCAGTCTCCATGCCTCAGCCACAGGGCACAAAGGCACCAGACAGGGGAAATAGGGACATGTTGGCCTCCCAGCCCACCAGACCAGATATCCCAATAGGGAAAGGTCAGTAAAGAAAATGCAGACTTGTTAGTTGGTGCAAGTGATTGGTAAGAGCCAATCCTTTATTTTCACTGCCCCAGTCACAAGCTCTCCCTGTCCCCGCTCCTGCCTGCTCCTGCAGCTGCCTCACACGGTGGTCAGAGGGTGACCCGTCCCGCTGGCTTCCTGTCCAACTGCAGGGCACCGGGCAGGCAGCCCTGAGTGCCACTCTCCGCGCAAAATGGTTTTTGATTACAAATATCTAACTAGGTTTGAAATGTTTTATAGAATAAGACAATATTCTTTTCAACAAACTTTTAAAAAAATGTACAGTTTTGCCATTGTTTTCCACCCTCCCTCCCCACCCCCCCGGCTTGCGCACCCTCCCCCGCCCCCCGCCCTCCCCCCGCCAGCCCCGGTTTTCCTTGGTTGTGTTTTGAGATTCAGCTTCATGGCTGACCGGCGACCGTGACAGGGGCTTCACCGATACCCGTGGTAGTCGTAGTAGTTCCTGTAGTAGCGGGGTCTGTCCTGGGGGGGGTGGTAGTAGTAATTCTGCCACTAGAAGAGAGGGGAGACCCCATCACTGGGCGCCAGAGCTGGCTCAGGCTGGCGAGGCAAGGCTGATGGTGCCCCCTCGCCCCAGCTGTCCCAGGAAGACACTTACATCCCGATTGTACTGTCTGTAATAGTCTCTGTATCTGTTGTACTCATAGTCACGGCTGTAGTACCGATCGTAGTCACCCCTGTAGCGATCGTAGAAATGACGGTAACCCTGAGGAGCGACAAAGAGATGGAGCCAAGATGGATGGGCTTTTCACATCATAACCCACTGCGGTTCCCTCAGAGGAGACACAGCTTAGCTTGGTATGATCAACAGGCTTCGTTTCTCCCACAAGAAAGTCTTTCAGGGGAACACATTGAACAGGCAAAACCCTAAACCCTAGAACACAGCCCAAACCACTCTGCTTCCCCAAGCAAATAGGAATGGCTATCACAGCCCAGAGGGAGGCGCAGAAGGAGAGCTGCACTCACCCCTCTGCTTCCAGACTGCCCCCAGTACTGCTGCCCGTAGGCCCGGTTGTCGTAGCCTCGGCGCTGCCCGCCCACTGGAAGAGAAACGGAGAGTGCGCTCAGACAGCTGGCGAGGGGTCCTGGCTGAGTGGCAATCAAAAAGTCGGAGCCAAAAGGCAACTCTGGGGGGTGGAAGGCCTGCCCACATCAGGCTTACACAGTGGTAACTAAAACACCAGCCTGGACCTTCCAAAGTCTGAGGGGAAGGTGGGGAAAAGGGAGAAGAAAACCAAGCTACCTTGCTTTGGACACTCCCCCACTCCTAAGGTGGCTGGAAATGTGGTATCAAAATTGCCATTCAAAGAACCACAGACCTTCAGCCCTGGAAGGGGTCTAAGACATCCCATAACCCATTCCCATCAGTTTATACAAGTGAAAACAGATTTTGGACCCTAAGCTCCCTGTGGGCAGACGCTTGGAAAGCCAACACCAAGCACAGAACAGACACTCAACATTTCTTACTGACTGACATACAGACACATGTTTAAAGGGCAGTGTAGCTATACTGAGGGTCTAACCGACAAAGACACTGGGTTGGGGGACAGGATGAATTCCACTAGTGATCACTACTGTTCTTTGTAACTCAACATCATTTTCTGTTTTGTTTCAACAGAACTGAAGAATGCATTTACTTTTTGGTCTACACAGTGGGTTTGATCAGCCTGAGCGTGAACGTGACTGCAAACTCTTCAGGTATACAGACCAGTGAGTGGGGAGCCACATCTAACAAGGAAGAGTAAGCATTCAACATCACTTTCCCAGCAAACAAACACACAAAGCACCGAGCTCCACAGAGAAGGGACTTCCTCGCTACTAGTAATATGGTTTCCTCGACCTTCTCCTATGGGTCCGGTTGGACTCAGCACAAAGAACAGATGGAGGCTGGGAACAGGCAGGTCCCTGGGACTTACCATAGCCTTGACCTCGACTTCGGTTCTGCCGGTTGCGTTTGTTTCGATTGTTTCGGCGGTTTGTCCGCTTCTCAGAGGGCGGCAGCAGCTTCCTTGCCTCCTCCTTGTACTTAGTGACAATGGGCTGAGCTTCCTCCTTCTCCAGCTCTCCGTAGGTCACCTCATCCATGTAGTCACATTTTTCAGGCAGAGAGAAGTTGGCTATGAGAGTAAGAGAGGCGTGTGAGCCTGCCTAGTGCACAGATGGATAAGAGCTCATGATGAAACAACAGTAGACAAAGTGTGCGTCTAAACCTCACCTACTCTCGCACAAAAACAGGCCTAGTTCACACTCATATGTAGGTGATCAAATTCAATTTTCCCTAAACTGCAAGAGCCCCAAGCAAAGGGCTCCCTGCAAACTGCTGATTTACAAGTTCACAAGTTATACATAATACACGAGGGTGGCCTGGGCGCTGAGTTCTTATCAGGAGAAAAGGAGGTAGCCAGAGACTAAACAGTAACTGAGAAAGTTTTAGTGTTTGTTAGATAAAATGTTAAGAAATACACTTCTAAGAGACTCTATGAAAAACTGACCCATGCCTGACAGCATCTACTCTAACAGAAGTCTCCTTTACCACCTGAACTTGACGGGCCAGTTTGCCACCTGCCAGTTTCTACAGTTCAAGTTCAGAGGCTGAGGCCCAGTAGGAATCCTATTCAATGGGCTTTCATGATTCTTAGTTGAGTCCAGTTAACCTTCAGTGTTAGGAAACTGCACTCAAAGCACCTCAATAGTAGTAATGGAACACACTCGAGAGACTCCAGCTCACACGCCTAGGAATGACAGCCTCTGGAGGGCCAGTAAGACATAGGGCCGAGAGGGCTGCCAAACTAAAGGCAGCAAGGGGGCAATCACACTACCAGAACCCAGGAAGTTGAGTCATCCAAGGTGGTTAACTGCCCCGTGGGCACCCTGCTCTAAAGGTATTTCCTAGATTTTTTATTTCAGCCACACCCCAAGAGAAATAAACACAAAAAACAGCAACAGGCCTAACACGATGCCAGAAATCATGATAAACCAATGACAATGTTCATTCCAACCACATTTCGTTTGGAATGAGAGTAATCCCCGCCTCCCCTCTAGAATATAAATCTCACAAAGGCAGAGTTTAATTTCATTCACTGCTGTCGCTCCCCTGCCCCCGTGCCTAGGACAAGGTTGAGCAAACAGAGGGCCTTGCGTCAATATTTACTGAATGAGTAGCTGGTGGCTCAGTGTTACTCGAGTTGCTATTGCCCCAGAAGTCTCTCATTCTTTTATATCTTTTTGTATCTTATCCCAAGTGACTCTGAGACACTCCTGCTTCCCTCTTCTCGTAGCTCATTCACTTCCCTACAAATTAAGTTGCTCTTCTTCAGATTACACGTCCCATGTGGAGAATCCAATCCCTCCAGGTGCAGAGAGGCCCCGTCAGGTGTTCACTGAGCAAAGACAGGCCCCCTTAAGTTGTGGGGCTTGAGCCCACCTTTCATCTCTAGCATTATCGACTCAGGCACATCATCCCCCTCCACTTCCTTTCTCAGCTCCAGCCTCTTCTTCCAGTCCTCCTCATTAGGGACGACCACCACCACCTTCCGAGAGAAGGTCTTAAACAGCAACAGCTTCCGCCTTTGGCCAGAGTTGTACACATTACACTAGAGACAGAAATAAGAATACACATTTTAGGAATAAAAATCACCACGTAAATGCAAGCAGAACACTTTTTAGCATCTTTTCTTAGTGAGGCATGAAGTTAGAGGTCTATGTCTACCCTCTCCTTTAATTCCTCAAACTCTACATGACCAGTATCATCTTGTGTTTGTACATCAGGAAAACTAAGACTCTGAGAGAGGTTAAGGGACTTGTCCAAGGCCACAAACTACTGAACGGTGGAGCCAAGAATCCCAACAAACTCCAAGGTCTGTTCCATTGCCTCTATTTTACTATAGTGTGGCTTCAGATACTCTGGCAAAAACAGTAAAGGTATCTCTAAGTTCAGAAAAACATCACAACCAAGTTGGTTATAATTAGGTGGCCTGCTTCTGTTCCTAAATTCAGTCTCTCTCTCCACACATGTTCCCATGTAACAGTACCATCATGTGATTAGACAGATGTCAGAACCTTCACCTTTACATCACCTGTAAAATCAGGCTTCATCAGGCTGCAAACGCGTGTCTGAACAGTACCTGGTCAAGAATGAAGTTCCTCTTTGTCCGGGAAGCAATCTGAACCAGTTTACTAAGGCACTGGGAGGCTTGCTGAACTAAAAGGTCTCGACTTTTGGGGTCCACTTCTGGTTCCTCAGGCCCCTTCGTCTGGTGAGTTTGAAAGGAAGTGAGGAGAAAGAAAGAAGTTATGCAGCAAATCAGAGCCCAAGAATCACTGCTACATGTCACCTCTTTCAAAAGCCACCAAAGCGATCACATAAATTTATTCCATTGCAGTCTCAATATGGACACTTGATAGATATCCACCTGCTTTTAAAAACTGGGCAACAAAACAGAGGAATACAAATCCTTTTTATAGACACAATAGGGAAAGACCCAATCCCCAGACACCGAATAACGAATCCCACTGAGGACAGCTTAGGAGTTTCTTGGTGCCTCTAGAGCAAATACTACAGCTGGCTTAGCCCCACCCTCAGCGACTCACCCTCATTTGATTGAGCACAGTTTCAGCTCCCAGAACATTGTATCTTTTCTCAGGGTTTTCTTTTGTATATTTCAGTGCCCATTGGGTCTTTCCAGATCCAGGTAGACCAACCATCAGAATCACCTTCAGGAAAACAGAAGCAGGAATGCAAGGAACAAATAAACGGGGGCCAGGTGAGTCAGGCTCACCTCAAGTTTCTCCCTTGCCCTGGGTGCAGCTTTGAGAAGAGAAGACCTGGGAGAGCGTGCCCACCCTCCACTGCATTTCTGCATACCGTGTGGCATACCTCACACTCCTCTAGGGTCTTGGGAGGGGCTGCAGTGCGCACCCTCTCTTCAACAGGTACAGCATGGATGAACACAAACTCTTCGGGTGAGGGGAAAAAGGGCTCCTCCTTCTGACCAAAGTTTAATTCTATGACACAATTTTTGCAGAGGACATGGGGTAGGAGAGCCCGGTCAGCCAGAGATTCCTTGTTGATCCGGAATGCCACACCTAAGTCTTCTCCATTCTTGGAGAATGAGAGTTCTACTTCTTCAGTCTCAAAATTCTACAATGACAAAACACAAGAGCACTCACTCATGGGCTTGCAGGGGTTAAGACTTATTCAATCTTACAGCTTAACTTTTTTAAAAAACTCATGTGTCAGACAACCCAACTAAGTAAGCAATGCATCAAATGCCTGAGAGTGGGCAGTTGATGGGAAGCACAATTGAATTCCCAGTGTCTTCTATCCTGTCCTCACTAATTACCCACAACTTTCAAGACTTACAGCAAAGCAGCCAATGACATCATTCTCTCCAAAAGTCTGGCCAAACTCCTCAAACTGTCCATTCTCTGCCTTAAGTCCTCGCCCATCGAATCCATACGAAAACTCATCCTCACCTAAAGTAGATGACAAATTAGTGATCTAAACACAAACTCTCCATAGAGAAAGCAATAGGACAGCAAGCATTAATGAGGGAATAAAAATAATAATTTTACCAAGTTGTGGAAGGGAAAAATCAAGAGACCACCCAACTCGAAGAAGAGACACCTCTGTGCAGCCTTCTTTCATTGGGAGATTCTGGGTCACCTAGCCAAATCAGAAAAGCAATTCTCAGCTCCTTTGCCCAACTCAGAGCAGAGAGACAATGTTTCTATCACCACTGAAAACAACAAATACGACAACTAACATCCAACTAACAATTGTTACTTTAATCCAACCAAATCCACGGGGTCCTTTCTCAGCTAATGGCACTAAGATTATCACCAAACTGTGGTATTTTCTTCTACTTCAATTAAATACTGAAGAACAAGGGTCCAGTATGTGAACAACTGAATAAAAGAATGGTCTCAATGACGTTTACTACCTTGGCCTCAAAGCAGACTTTCCCTTTTGTCACTCCGTAAGTACTCCTTGCTCCAGACCAAAGGGTAGGGAACTTCTCTGAGAAAAGTGGCTGCCCTCCATAGCGGTCTTTGCTCACTTGAAAATGGAGATCCGAGGTATCTGTGAAGAGAGAAGCAATTCATTTGTTTCAACGTCCAACACATGAAAGGCCCAAACGGGTTAAAATATGCCCAGTTATGACCCTATCCAGAGAAGCAGTGACACCACAGATGGAGGCAGAGACGGATGACATGCAGAGATGGAGTGGCTGGGGACTCTGGACTCAGGAAGGGAGACGGCTGTGTGCTGATGGCTGGGGGGCAGGCTTGTGGGGTGTGCCCTTTGGTTGTCTGAATGATTGTATATTCCTGAGTGCTTTGGTGTACATCCAAAAAAACAGAGGGAATGGAAGCAAACACTATCGAATGATGGTGCATGGAGGGGACTGTAATCATTGCAATGAAATATGATAGGATGAATGTAAAGCTGATGTTCTCCTGTAAACTATCACCCAATTCCTAATAGAAACTTAAAAAAAAAAAAAAAAGGCCAGTTATGAAAAATGGATACTAAGTTTCCCACATGCAGGCCAGAAGTTGCAATCTCTAAAACCACTCTTAAGATTAGTTTCAAAAACCCCGAGCTGTCTGCTTTATACATACAAGTGTCCAGGTTCACAAGGGTTTGATCCTCCTCCTCCTCTTTTGCTTCTTCTTCAGTGGGTGGTGGAGACTTTGAGCTATGCACAGGAGACAAAAGCAAAGACAATGTAACCAAGGCCCTCTTCTTTGAGGGGTGTGTATTTTAAATTTTCAGTCAATATAAAATCCCAGCACACAGCTTCTTGCAACAAATGAGAAAGGGCCACCAGAGCTTTCCAGGATAGATATGTTCTAAAATTTAGTCCTATAAAAACCTGTTTCCTTTTTAATCCACCCGCCTTCCAGCCTCTCCAATCAACATCAGGGACACCAAAAACAGACATTCCCTTCAAGGAAAGGGACCGTTTCCCTCACCGGCTGTGGTAAGCCTCCTCTCGGAATTCATAGTAAGCTCGGCCATGTTCATCCTTCTCATCCCGCTGTCTCTTTACCCCCCGCCGCTCACCATCTGAGCCTGCTGGTTTTGACTTTTCACTATCTTGATCATCTCCTACAAAAAGGAGGGAAAGAAAATCAAGCAGTTTTTATATTGGTGTGCAGAATTAGCTCAGAACCAAAGAAACTAGAGGAGGGGCTGAGTAACGGTCTCATCAGAAGGGCCAGGTTATTCCTACTACGCCCACAAGATTTCATTTCCAAAGATCACCTTCCTGCCATTGGCTGGGATTTTATTATGGAAAACAAAAAATAAAAGAAATAACATGGAACATTACAGGTTAATTACAGCTAACACATTAGATAAAAACGGGGCAATTTGTGCATTCTAAATGTACTGGGTGAAATCAGGTCAGACTGCAGTTTCTTTTCCATATGACATAAGAAGAAACATACTCTAAATCATTAAAAGTCACGATCTTTATAGGCTAATTTCACTCTGACTCCAGATGGTCAGATTTGAGCGTCAACAGTTAGCACTTCGTACATATCTTCCTGCACTTTCACAGCTTGAGGATACATACTTCTACAGCCTCATTTCGTTAGTTTTTAAAGAGCTTGTCTTTCCATCTTTAAAATGCACAGCCATGGCCTGACTTCTGTAGAAACAGACTCAGGTCCATGGCACAAAGCTGTACTTTCATCATGGATCTTTACTGAAACTTACAAGAGCAAATTATGAAGTCACAAGGGACCCATAAATAATACTGCACCCTCAATTTGGGGCAAAAAGGTGGTGTCGTATATTTAGCAACATTCTTTGTAAGAGGAAAACACCCTGGATTTTTTTCTTACTGTACTTTGCAACAGTACAGACGGTTTTTGAATAATTATTTCTTTAAAACAGTTATTCCCATCCTCAAAATTTTTGTTACTTACTGTTTGGAAGAATATAAAGGTTATGTAATAGGATTTCTGTTCCAGGCCACAGGACAAACTATCTGCAAGTTGCATGTGACTGTCATAGAGTGGGTTCCAATCATAGGACAGAACGCAGTAGCAACCCAAAAAGTATCGTGAAAAGAACAGCAGCAATCCAGTTGACAGGAAGACTTAGTTTGCCTCCGGACTGACAGTTACTGTAAGGATCAGCTCTAGTCATCCCCTCACTTCAAAAGAAGAAAGGTCACTGCCTGGGGCAAAGCTGTGTGGCTCCTCCACAAGGTTATCCACTGGATCTCAATATCATTTCCATTCAGGAAATCAGGGGGGACCTGAAATGTAAAAGGCTAGTACAACTGTCTAGCCAATCTATAAATATGCCCATCTGGCGATACAATACGGTGGAGACTCAAATGTAAAGCTAAGGATACAGCCAAGGTGAAAGCTCTAAGATAGGTCCGGTAACGAACTCACTCTAAATGGACTAGGTGAGAGCGTTCTCTGCACTAGTAACCAATTAAACCGGACACCCACAAACTCCATCGAGGCTGTTCCCCTTGCAGCTAAAACCAAGAGCAAGGTTAGCTTTCCCGGAATTCTCTGCGTGGCTCAACCTCTAAAACTGTGCTTGTCATGGGGCGAGGCGTAAAACTTAGTCGGACTTCGTTTACTGCTTAATTATTTTTATGGCGAAGTCAACAGTCAGATAGCCCAGAAGCCTACGCCTCCAACTGTCGAGGGGGGGGGGTGTCTGGCTGTCGGTGTGATCGCCAATTCCTTGGCGCGTTTGGGGTTCTGGGAGGGAGAAGCATTAGGGCTGGAGACCACTCCACAGGTGCCCTGGACAGTGCCCGTGCAGAACCAGTCACCTCCATTCTACCATCAAGGAACCAAGAGAGGCAAGAACCAGCCTCTTGCAGAGCGGGGCAGAGCGGGCCACGCCAGTGGCGACCACACGGCCCAGAAAAGTGGATCGGAGATGCAAACCCTCTCCCCGGGGGAGTCCCACCAAAAGCAACTGGGCCCTCACACTTCCAAGTAAGTAAGAACAGGGGCGGGATCGAACCCCACGATGCAGGGCGGGGTGCTAGATCGGGGCGCACCCGGCAGTTGGGAGCCAGGCTCCGCTGCCAGCTCCTCACCCTGTTCCTCTGCGGCCTTGTCACCCGGCGCCTCGGATCCCGGAGTCTCGTCCCCGCTCTGTTCCTCGGGCTCGTCTTCCTCCCCCTTGCCGGTGCCCTGCTCTTCGCCACCGTTCACCCCACCTGACCCGGCCGTGGACTCCTCCGGCTGCTCGGAAGTATCGGGCTCGGGCGCGGCCTCTTCGGCTGCTTCCTCCGGGGGCTCCGGCGGCGGCTGCGCGGCCTGACCCGAGGCCTGGGCTGGGGGTAGCTCTTCGTCCTCGTCCTCAAGCAGCGCCTCATCGTCCTCCTCGTCCTCTTCTTCGTCGTCTTCTTCGTCCCCGCCCGGACCGCCGCCCGACGCGGCTACAGGCCGAGGCTCCGCCTTGCAGGCCCCGCCGGGCCCGGCCCCGCTACCGCCGGTCTCGTCCTCGAGCATCTCGGCGTCCAGCGCCTCCTGCAGCCGCTGCGCCAAATCCACTTTGAGGCCGCGCGAGTCCAGGCCCCGCCGCTGCAGCTCCGACCGCAGCTCGGTCACTTTCAGCCGCTTCACCTCCATCGCCGCCGCCGCCTCCTCCGCCTCCCGCCGCCTCCTCCCCTGCGAACCGTCGACCGAGCCCGACCGCGCAGGCGCTGGCGCCGCCGCCCGCCTCCGCCTCACGCGCCAGTCCTGAGCCCGCGCGAGCGAGCGCACGCGCGCACTCACGCACGCAATGAGGGCCGCGCGTAGCCTCCGCTACCTAATGTTTCTCTTTCCTTCTTCCCTCCCCTTTCCGCCCACGGAGCCCCAAACTACGCGACGGGAAGCTGGTTCCTCTCCAGCGCCCCTCAGTTCTACTACAGCGGGCGCGCGCCGAGAACGCTAGCTTGCCCCGCCTCCTTTCACCTCCTGGGCCAATCGTCGCTGGTGCTTTTACTGCGCAGCTGCATCAGAGGCCAAGACGGGAAAGGCTGGCAGTGACTCAAGTGCCTCGTAGCACGGAAGCGTGTGCGCGCCTGTTTTTCCGTACTTTCGGCTGAGGCTTCTGCGCAGTCGTCTGAACATCTTTCTCGTACGCCCCTCCCACTCCCTCTTCCGACTTCCAACTGCAGTCTGTAGCGTGTGCTTGCTAGTTTCTTCCTTAGTGTCTATGCAGGCAGCAGCTTCTTGAGAGTAAGAACAAATGACTGTTCTCCACTTGCTTAAAACGTGTTGCAACATAAAAACCTACTAGTAATTATTTTTCTGCTTACAAAAGGGCGCTCCAAAACTTGGGAACACTGAATCCCCAGACGCTCATCTTTCCTACAGTCTTATACTTCTGCCTAGCAATAGACGTCCAGACCCCGCCTTGCATTTCTCTCATTGGCCAGATTGAATAGTTATCTGCAGCTCTGGTTGGTCATCTGGTCTCATTCATATTTTTCCAATTGGCTGAGATGTCTAGGGACTTTTTTGAGTCGATCCGCCGGGGAGACTAAAGAGGCGGGGTCATTTCTGCGGGCCATTTTTTCCGATGCCGCTTCTGATAGGGCGCCGTGACGCTGTGCGCACGTCTCTTTGGATACAAAACTGTCGGGAGATCTGACCCTTACGTCTCTGTGCTTCCGCTTTAGACCCAAGTTCATTAGACTTCCGGGCTTAGGCGTTTGCCGAGTGCTGGGAACTGACCGCTGGGCTTGGATTTGCAACTGAGATGCTTATATGGCCGCTTTAGTCGCTAGCTCTGGGTTGTGGTACACGTACCTCATTCATAGTTCTCCAGCTGAGACCACAAATATCAACTAATGCTTGTTGAAAAAGTATAAATAAAGGGCTAGGATGGAGGCAAGTCCTCTTGATTGTTTTTAGCAGTCGTTCCCGCCTACTTCCTTCCACTTCCAGGTCAGGGGGGGTGTGTCCAAAAGAACCAAACCAAGCCAACTACCTTTGAGTAGATTCTGACTCACAGCAACCCTGTAGGATAGAATGCAGTAGAGCTGTCTCGTGTTTCCAAGGCTGTAACTCTTTCCACATCTTTCTTCGGTGCTACAGATGGTGGGTTCAAACCCTTGACCTTTTGGTTAGCAGCTGAGAGCTTTAACCACTGCACCACCAGGGCTTGTCCAAAAGAAAGGGGGAAGCAAATTCAGCCAGCGGTCGCGACGGCCACAATTCCTTGAGGGCCTTCGCTTTTTCAGAGATATCTTCATCCGAATTCACCCTTTATGAATCGCTTCATCTTTAACTTTCCTATCCCCACATCCCTTTCCTAGTTTGTGCCTGCATTTCTGGAGGTTGAAAATTATCATAGAGAGGAGAGGAAGGGGCTTTGGTGGAAACAAGCAAAGCTCACTTCTCAGGGTCCTACCCAGAGAAGGGTAATAATTCCTGCTTTCCTGAGTCATCTACCCAAATCAATTCTCTTGCTCCCATCCTCGGAGCTTCAGTCGCACCCAATTCCGCAGGAGTATTGGGTGATTAAGAATTATGGAGAAGCGCCTGCAGGAGGCTCAGCTGTACAAGGAAGAGGGCAACCAGCGCTACCGGGAAGGGAAGTACCGAGACGCCGTGAGTAGGTACCATCGAGCTCTGCTACAGCTGCGGGGTCTGGACCCAAGTCTGCCCTCCCCAATACCTAACCTAGGACCTCAGGGCCCGGCTCTCACACCTGAACAAGAAAACATGCTGCATACGACGCAGACAGACTGCTACAACAATTTAGCTGGTAAGAACAAGGCTGAAGGATGGGTGGAGAGTTACCAAGACGTGTGCAAGAAAATTCGCATTGGAAAATGCTTTTTGCTGTCATCCAGTTTCCCAGACACTAATTGGAATATTCACAATTTGTTGTGCTGTAGGATAAGCATTAGATTGCTGTCCACTCTTTGGAGACCTTATACAGGGTCCCTATGAATCAGAACTAACTGAAGGGCACTTGGCATCAATAACGGGGCCGGGGGAGGTATCTATGTACATTTTTATAGAAGATGCTTTTCAAACTTCATCTAGAACTTGTGTAAAACACAATGTCGCTTGTAAGGTGTACCTTTTGGTTGGTTGTTGATCCATGGAAGAGATTGTAACCATGGCAATGAAACTATATACAGTAGGATGAGTGTAAAGCTAATGTTCTCCCATGTAAACTATCACATAATTCACAGTAAAACATTTTTAAAAGTACACACAGTGTCACTGGGATTCACCCTTAGATTCAGATGTAGTGCTTATGAAGGGCCTAAAAGAGTGCATTTCTAACAAGTACCCTGGTGAAGTGGATGGCCCAGTACTTTGAAAAACAGTACCTTAAGGGATATTGCACACTAGAGAGGAAATACTGAACTTGGGGTTTGTTGTTGTTGTTAAGTGCCATCCAGTTGGTTCCGACTCATAGTGACCCTGTATAGGATTTCCAAAGAGCAGCTGGTAAACTTTAACTGCCGACCTTGCAGTTAAAAAGAGTTTGCAGTCCAGCACATTAACCCACAGCGCCACACCAGGGCTTTGAACTTGTGGTTAGAATATAGTTTCTTTAAGGGAAATATAAGGTATGGCAAAGAAGGCAGTGCTTCAGCTGGTCACGTAAGCCATTGGTCTTTGATGTTTTGGATAGCTTTTCTTCACTTCCTCATTATAAATCTGCTAGCTGGTAACTTGAGTACTAGACTTTTCCAGGACTGTAAAGTGCACTGGTGGTACAGTGGTCAAGCACTTGGCTGCTTACCAAAAGGTCGGCAGTTTGAGCCCACCAGTTACTCCGCAGGGGAAAGATGTGGCAACTTGTGTCTATACAGACTCACAGCCTTGGGAACCCTGTGGGGCAGTTTTCTGTCCTACAGGGTCGCTGTGAATCGGAATGGACTCTGCGGCAGTGAGTTTGGTTTTTGATTTTGGACTGGGACCGTGGAAAGCAACACACACTCAAAAGTGGTAAGATCTGCCACCATGTTTGAGCTGGTCACCATTGTTTCAAACTCTACCAATGAAGAGTTCTGGTTGCTATGCAATGTGCATGCTGCCCTTGTTTTCTAAGATAGTCTTGAGTTAAGAGATGGCTACCAGAGTTGGGATCACTGGGATTGTTCGGTGAAAGAATGTGACTTTGTTAGGCCAGTTCTGTGGCAAATAGATTAATCGTTTTTTAGCGCTGCCAAGTTGGTTCCAACTCATAGCGACCCTGTATAGGATTTCTGAGGAGTAGCTAGTGGATTTGAACCACCAACCTAGCTGTTCAAACCGACCTTGCGGTCTACTGCTAATTCTACACTGCCAAACCAGGAATCCATAGATGAATTGTAGAGCTAATGAACTTATTTTGCAGTTAATGACTTCATTCTTGGGTCAACCATCAACACTCATGGAAGCAGCAGTCAAGAAATCAAACGACATATTGCATTAGGCAAATCTGCTGCACAGGAACTTTTTAAAGTGTTGAAGAG
>NW_006408828.1:2645819-2660383 GCF_000296735.1 Chrysochloris asiatica
ATTATTACAATGCACACTAGCTGTTGTTATGTAAACACCTTCCTTTCTTACAGTGTGTTTCTACTAGGAGTGCGCTACTCCTAGAGTCATATAACAGTAATAGTTCTTGTAGTTGCTAAAGGAACCCTGGTGGCACAGAGTTTAAGTGCTCAACTGCTAACTGAAAGGTAGATGATTGGAACCCTTCAGCTGCTCTGCAGAAGAAAGATGTGACAGTCTGCTCCCGTACAGACTATTGTATCGCTAGGTGCTTTTGTGTGGATTCTGACTCCTAACGAACCCTATGTACGGTAAAACAAAGGGAAACACGGCCTGGTCCTGTGCCCTCCTCACAATCATTGCTGTGTTTTGAGTCCGTTGTTACAGCCACAGTGTCAGTCTGTCTCAGTGGTGGGCTTCCTCTTTGTTACTGATTCTCTACCAAGTCTGATGTTCTTCTCTAAAGACTGATTCCTCCTAATAACATATCCGAAGTAAGTTAAAAGAAGTCTTGCCGTCTTCACTTCTGAGAAGTATTCTGGGTGTACATCTTCCAAGACAGATTTGTTTGTTCTTCTGACAGTCCATAATGTACACAGTATTCTTCATCAACATCATCATTCAAAGGCATCAATTCTTCTTTGGTCTTCCTTATTCAATGTCCAGCTTTTGCATGCATCTGAGGCCCAAGAATTGAAAATACCATGGTTCGGATCAGGTGTACCTTGATCCTCAAAGTGACATCTTTGCTTTTTAACACCTTAAAGAGATCTTTTGCAGAAGAGCTGCCCACTGTAATCCATGCCCACTGCTGCTTCCATAGTCACTGACTGCTGGTCTAAGTACAGTGAAATCCTTGACAGCTTCAGTATTCTTGCCATGTATCATGGTGTTGACAGTTGGCCTAGTTGGTCCTATAAAGATGACAGCCTTGAAACCATCTGAGTAGGCATTTCTACTCCAGCTTCTAGGGTTGCTACGATTTGGAGTCAATTCCATGTCAGTGGGTTTGTTGTTGGTTTGTTTTTTCGGTAGTTGCTAATGCTTCCCTTCAACAACTGCTGGTTAGGTGGTTACAAAGACAGTGTATCATAAAAAAGGGTCCTATGCTTATGGAGTATTCAAGAAACAGAGACAGGCAACCAATAAACAAAAGACGTAACATACGTACTATAATAAATGGTGACTGTTGTTGTTGTTAAGTGTCTTTAAGTTGGTTCCCACTGATAGCGACCCTATATAGGGTTTCTCAGGAGTGGCTGGTGAGCTTGAACCACCAACCTTGTGGTTCAAACCGACCTTGAAGACCAGCGCCTCCTAAATGGTGGTAAGTAGGGTCGCTATGAGTCATAACTGCACGGCACATAACAACAACAACAACAACTATGATAAAGAATGAGAGCGTTTACTTTTTAATGTGCCAGGTAGTATTTTATTATTTTTTACATATATGATTATATTTAGGAGCTCTGGTAGCGTAGTGGTTACAAATCTGGCTGCGAACCTTAAGGTCAGCGGTTCGAAACTACCAGCCGCTCCGCGGGAGAAAGAGGAGGCTTTCTACTCCCGTAAAGATTTACACCCTCGGAAACCCTGTACAGGGTCGCTATGGGTCGGAACCGACTCGACGGCACATAACAACAACAACAACAACATGATTATATTTTGTTGTTGTTGAGGAGATACACATCAAGACATACACCAATCCAACGGGTTTTACATGTACCACTTAGAGACGTGTTTACCTTCTTTGAATTGTGCTACTATTTGTACCCCCTTTTCTGAGTTGTGCCTCCTCCGTATATAAATTCACAGAGCCCTGAGGGTCCTGTCTCACCTTCTCAGGATTTGCCTACATCACATACAGGTAGTTTCTAAAAGGCCATAATGCTCAGGGCAGACATGTTTTTATTAGTTGGGGGTTCACTTTTAAAGAAGGTAGTAAGAAACTACTCTGAAAGGAATCACATTAGAAGGTCCTGGTAGAATGGAAGAAAATGTGGAACAAAACGCAAAGTCATAAAATGAAAAAAATAAAACACCAGGCGGACTGGTCAGAGACTGAAGAAGCCCCTGAGACAATGGTCCTTAGTCCCTCTTCAGGTCTGGGATGGAACTTGCTCCCATAACTCAATATTCAGCCAAACAATAGAAAGGTCTATAAAGGTATGCATACCTTCAAATAATCAACCATTTGAGATCAAAAGTTCAGAAGGGTTAGGAAAGAAGGAGGAACAGAAACAGGAAACACACGTAGGAAGTGGGCTACATGAGGTGACGTTCCATTGTAAGGAACGTCAATGAGATGAAACAAAATGTATATGAAAAACGATTCTGCTCTGTCAACTCTTACCTAATTCACAGTAAAAAAAATTGTAAATTAATAAAGAGGGTGGTAAGGAATTGACATATCTGAAATGCCATGGCAGACTCTATTTAAACACCTTACACATGTTAATATTTAAGTGTCAAAATAATCTTATGAGGTAGATGTGAAGAAACAGTCACACAGCTAGTTAAATTGTTGTTAGGTGCCATCGAGTCAGTGCCAACTCTTAGCGATCTTATGCACAACAGAACAAAACACAGCCAGGTCCTATTCTATCTTCACACTTGCCCATTGCTGCTTCCCTGTGTCAGTTGATCTTGTTGGGGGTCTTCCCTTTGATTCACTGGCCCTGCACTTTGCCAAGTGGATGTCCTTCTCTAGCTAGCAAGTGGTAGAACTAAAATTAAACCTGGGCGGTCTTACATCCAGAGCTTATTGCAGACTACTGTACATTATTAGAGAGTAGACTGTCTAGTGAGGAATTCACCAGAAGTCAAGGAAATGAGATCTTGTAGAAATGGGCACTTGGAAATATACAGCATTTCAAACCAGTTCTTCCGGTTCAGTCCAGACTGACAAAGTGACACCAGAACAGACCCAAGTTTGTAAAATGGGTGTATACAAGAACAGTACCCAGAATGGGAGCGAATACCCGATTGATACCTTGCTAGAAACTAAAAGGGTGCAGTGTATAGCAACCAATTCTCTTTACTGGCAGAGTCTGAAACAGTGGTGCCCGGCTCTTTGAATGTGTGTTGCTGGTCACAGACTTGGCTATAATCCAATCTGAAAAATAAATCAGTCTCCTAAAAGGCAGTCTTATGTGGCACTGTAAGATAAGCAGCGGATTGCTAACCTCAAGTCTGGTGGTTAAAACCCACAAGCAGCTCCTCAGAGACTCTAGACAGGGTCACTGTGAATTGGAACCCACTCGACTGCACTTAACAACAACAAAAGGGCTCCTTATACTTCTTCCAAGTGTCCCACTCCAGGGACTCAGTGCATAGTTTTTCCTATCCCAGTTCTACTATATAGCCACATCTTAGAAATTGAAGTCTGTTCCAGTTTCACTATGTCAGCCGTGACTGGACCCGTTTGAAACCCTGGAAATATCTTAACTCTCCAGATGAACTTGATCTTTAGAGCCTCTGCTGGAGTGCTTAGTGGACGCACCATTCAAAATTAACTTAGTTGTTTAATGCACATTCTTTCCTGTTTAATCAACAAGATCCCTGTCTCATTCCTTATTCTCTGTGCCTAGCCCAGTGACTGGCACATGGTCAGTCCTGAAGAACTAGTTGTCAAATGAATGAAGCTAGGACGATGCATCACTTGACCACTGGAGAACTATCTTAAGGACAAGTCATATGACCACTTAATTGGGGATGCAAACAGAACCTGAACACATCAGTGTCCTCTTCAGTCCTGCTTCTTGGCTTTCCGAACTCCTGTTGCTACTTGCTCTGAGTAGGCTCTGACTCATGCCAACCTGATGTATAACAGAATGAAACATTGCCTGGTCATGTGACATTTTAGCATCATTGTTCTGTATGGGTCTGTTGTAGTAGCTATTGTATCAGTTGCCTCACTGAGCGGTTCTTTCAGTTTTGCTGGTCCGCGGCTTTACAAAACATGATGTCCTTTGATTGGTCTTTCCTGATAACTTGTCAAACTAAGCCAACCTTCTCCATCCTTGCAACTCAGGAATATTCTATTTGTATTTCTTCTTTAACTTAATACCCTTTTGCTCAACCCCCACAGTTGTGATTTAAGGGATGCATTTTCCTTACCCTATAAAGGCAGAGCATTAACCTGAACACTACCTCCTAAATAGATAGAGATATTAAAGTCCCAGTCAGTCATGTGAGGGAACAGTGAAACTATATTACACCAAGAATGAAGTTAGAGAGGCTTTGCTTCAAACTTCATACTTGGACAAGTGTCTTAACCTTTCTGAGACTCAGTTTCTTCATCCATTAGGTAGTGATAGTAACACTTGTATATTTCAAAGGCTAGAAAAGAAAACTGAGCAGTAATGTTTTTTTCAGGCCCAAAGCTTGCTATTTATTTACACAATTAACCACAACTACTGTTGTTCTCTGGTGTGGCACTGTGGATTAATGTGCTAGACTGCAAAGTCAGCTTGAACCACAAGGTCGACAGTTCAAGCTTACCAGCCTCTCCTTGGAAACTCTATACAGGGTCACTATGAGTTGGAACTGACTCAGTGACACTTGACAACAGTAACATTTCATAACTATGGTACAAGAACTGGTGAAATGAGGGAAACAGGCCAGAGAGCCTTGGGTGGAAGAGTTAGAATGGAAGAGAGTTTTCCAATATATTTAATAGTGTGTTCTTCCATTATATGACTGGTACCGAGTTGGCATTGAAGTAGGTTGTGAGGAATGTGGAACTGTAAACCCTTCTGCATTCCCAATGCCTGGAACAGTGTTGGCAAGTATAGGCAGTCCAACGTTTTTGAAGGAGGAAGTGAATGTTGTTACCATACAGTGTTTGGCCCTACACATAATAAAGTCCTGCACCCTCTTCTCCCTTTCCTTTGGTCCTACTAGCCTGCCTTCTTCAGATGGAGCCAGTGAACTATGACCGAGTAAAGGAATACAGTCAGAAAGTTCTGGAACGACAGCCTGACAATGCCAAGGCCTTGTACCGGGCTGGGGTGGCCTTCTTCCATCTGCAGGACTATGACCAGGCTCGACACTACCTCCTGGCTGCCATCGATAGGCAGCCAAAAGGTGAGAGGCAAAGGGGCTGAAGCAGGAACTACAGACACAACTGTCCTGCCGGGGCTCTTATTATAATTTTACAATGTGTTGAATTTTTTTGAATAGGTAATACATTCATATGATTCAAAATTCACAAAGTATCAAAAGGGGTACCTAGAACAGACCTTGTGTCTGGAAAGCAGTTGTTGGTGTTGTATCTTTTCTTCAGAGATTGGTATATTTGACGTGTGTACACGCATACATAATACATCGCCAGGTTATGATCATTTGACTTGCATACAGCCTGCAATTATGAACCGAGCCCAGATGTTGTTTCTGGAGTGGCCTTCACAGGGAAGGGCCGGGTCCAAGTGTATGCCACGTCCCCTAGACTCATCTTGCAACAGCTGGTGGACACTCTTGCACCTACCACACTCCGAACTATGCCCGAGGCAGTAGTGGCTCTCTGGGGGCATCTGGTGGGGTGGAGGTGGGGGGTGTGGGGCTATAGCTGCTGACCTTTGCTCTGCATTTCGTGGTAGGATGCTACTTCAGCATTGTCTATAGTTGCGCACCGTGTGACTACCCCAGACCCTGGCCAGGTGCCAGGCTCCCAGGGACAAGGGCAGTGGGGACAGAGTGCTGGGCTATAAAGGGATGAGATCCCTGGCGGCCACTTCCTGTCAGAGGAAGACTTGAGGCTGAGTGTAGGCCTGTCACTGGCTGTCAGGGGGACCCTGGGTCCACACCACCTAGGCAGGCCACCAGCCCTATACAATAAAACCAAAACCCCTAACCCACTGCCAGCCACAGATTCCAACTCATACCAACCCTTAAGGACAAAGGAGACTCACCCAGTAGGGTTTCCCAGGTTGTACATTTATACAGGAGCAGACTGGGAGGGTCAAACTGTGCCCCTAGGATTCCTGCAACATATATACTAAGGGGTGTTAAGTTTGCCGCATGCATCAAGATATCATTATTGCATTATTGTGTTAAAGATATAGGAGTCCTAGTGCAGTGCCAAAGGATAAGCACTCAACTGCTAACCAGAAGGTTGGTGGTTCAAACCCACCAGCCATTGCTATGAGTTGGAACGGTCTTGACAGCACTTAACAAGTATTTCTTTAATAATACATAGATAGGTACATGATATATGAAGGCAGATATTTGGCTGACAGATGTTACATACAAACCATACCTAATTGTTCCACCTCATGTACATATTCAACATAAAGACAGATTCTGGAACGGAACTTCTTCCTAGTCGGGGACTGCATGTGTATGTATACATGGAGAGCATGGTGGCTCTGTACAATAAGCACAGAACTCTGATTCATAAGGTAAGTGATTCAAGCCCACCAGCCACTCTGTGGGAGAAAGATGAGGCTTTCTGCTCCCGCAAAGATGTACAACCTCAGAAATCCTGTACAGGGTCGCTTTGAGTAGGAACGGACTCGACACAAACATGTATGTTGTTGATGTTCAGGGCCATTGATTCCGTTCCAACTCATAGCGACCCTGTATGGGGTTTCCGAGCGGCTGGTGAGTTTGAACTGCTAATCTTGTGGTTCAAGCCGACCTTGCAGTCCAGTGCATTATCCCGCAGCACTACACCAGAATTCCCGCGTACGTACGTATGTATATAATGTTAGAATGCACAAGAGTCCTGGTGTGGTATTGTAGGATAAGCATTGGACTGTTAACCCACCAGCCACGTCTCAGAAACCCTATACAGGGTCTCTGTGAGTCAGAACCGACCCAAAGGCACTTAACAACAACCACCATTGTTGAAAGGTGATCTCTGGGAGTGAGTTCGGTTCTAAGTTTGAAAGGTATCTAAGAGCCATAGTCTTGAAGGTCCCACCAGGGTCTGTCAGACCAGTACAACTCCATGTTTTGTTTCCATTCAACCCTGGACCTTCTATTGTGATCCAAGTCAGGGCAGTTGGTAGTGGTACTAGCTAGTCACCATCTAGTTCTTCTGGTCTCTTGCTAGCAGAGACTGTGGTTTATGTGGTCCATTAGCCTTTTGGGCTCATTGTTTCCTTGAGTGTTTCATTGTCTTCAGTCTCCTTTGCTCCCTATGGGAAGAGACCAAGAGTTGTATCTTGGGTGAGCACTTGTAAACTTTTAAGACCCCAGTCACTGTTTACCAGAGTAGAATGTAAAGCATTGTCTTTGTGGACTATGTTACGCAAATTGACTTCGTGATCCCCCTGACCAGCGTAACTCTTAGGGAAAGATTTTTAAAATTCATTGGTGTTAACTAATGAGATTTACTACTGCATAGGATCGTTGTGATGATCCAAGCCTTAAAGAGGAAAAACTAGGATGGTGATAACAATCCTTTCTTTCCCCAAGGTGGGGTTAGGGTCTGTCTCTAATTGCCTTCTCCATCCTCTTTCAAGATGCCAATGTCCGGCGGTACCTCCAGATGACACAGTCGGAACTCAGCAGCTACCATCAGAAAGAGAAGCAGCTTTACCTGGGCATGTTTGGGTAACAAAGAAGATGCTTCTCCACTTGAACTTGGGTGGACCATTAAAGATCCATTAAGGAGACCCGAGCCCTGAGCCTCAGCAAGACACGTTACCTCTACACCTCTGACCCACGTGGATTCCTGTTCTGCACACACAGTGCCTATCCTTTATCCTTTTTGTCTTTCCACCTGTATGTTTGTATAACTTCCAAGACATGTTATCTTGGGGGATTCTTACCATGGGAAACATTGTAACCAGGAATGTTTTTGTCAGATGTTTACCAGAAAATGTTCATCAGCGATGAATGGAATTAGTCATATCTGTGGCCTCGAATTTTTTTTTGCCAGAATATCCATTTATATACTAGAGGCAGTCCATCCTCTCCACAGTCAACTGGTTAGCTGCTCACAACAGATCACAGAACCTAGCTGAGTCGTCACATAACATTTACTATCACAGCTCTCAGGCACTTGACGGAAGAACCTTGATTTGTACATTTTTCAACACAGCAGACAAATTACAGTTACAAGTTATCTAAAGTGCATTCTGAATGAACAGGGGAGGATGAACACCTTTTCCTTAATTTTCAAGAGGGAGAAGAATGAAAACTATTTGTTTTCCATTTATATGTATCCTGATCATAGTCAATCTCAAAGTTGTGAGAGATTACCGGGAGAGATCCCAAGGAGAATGGTGTTTCACAGAGAGGGTATGGAGCAGGTGAACTGAGGTTCCTTGGGCTTTGGGCTCAGGCTTTTGCTGAGTTATGGCCTCGATTTTATTGATATTGTTAGATCTATTCACATAACAAAAACAACATTCACATACAAAAGAGAAGGGAAAGAAAAAAAAGAGAGAAGGGGAGCAGAGGATGGACTAATAAAAGTAGGTGGAAAGCATCTTCTTGCTTATTCCTCAGCTGCCCAGAGTCAAAGCCATATAGGGCAAAAACTGGGAAGTATCTTTTGTGTGAAGCTAGAAATTTATAAATTGGGCTCAAATGTATTAAAAGAAAATCAATGAATATAATTTAACCAGTTTGGGTTACAGTAATTCCTTATTCTCCTTAATATTCACACACATTGAGATTCTTTTTATCAAAACAAAAAAGCATTTTCCCATTGTTTCTCTTGGAAATCTCTAGACTTTGCTGGTCTTCATTCCCAGATCATAGACTATCTACTTAGTTATTTGTCCATTAAACCATTCTCTCTCAAAACCTCAGGAGTGGAATATTTATTTATTTAATGACCCATCAGACCTAATGTCAAAAAACCACCCAAGTAAAAATTTTTGTTTTAAGAGGTGCGTATCCTCAGAGTTTGGGATAAGCTGTATCTGTGCTGTAGGATAAGCACTAGACTGTGAGGTGAGTTTGAGCTGCAAAGTTGGTGGTTCAAACTCACCAGGCACTCCTTGGAAATCCTATGTAGGGTTGCCATGAGTCCGAACCAACTCAATGGCACTTAATAACATCTATTGTAGGATAAATATTGGACCAAAAGGTTGATGTGAACTACAAGTTTGGCGGTTCAAATTCACCAGCTGCTCATGGGGTCGCTATGAGTTGGAACCAACTGCACAGCACTTAACAACAGCAATATTCCTTTTATTAGCACTGCTAAGAGGTAGCAGAGTGGTTCCGAGTTACATTTCAGTTTTGATTTCTAAGCCCAGTTCCATACAGAGTGATTAAACCCACTGCCTTCAAATCAATCCCAAGGTCAGCCAAGAAGAAAGTGGGCAAAAGCAAGGCATCTGATGGGTCTGGCATACCATGACCCGAAGGGTCAACCACAGATATAAAAATCTCTTATGTAAGAATGAATCAGTGGCAGGAGAAACCACACCTTACCAATCCTTAATGTTTTGCACAGAATTTGAAGGTTTTGAATGAAGAGAAAGGATTTGAGGCGGCCGTGAAGGTTCATACTTTGGCACATAAGGAGCCACAGAGAACAGTGTTTCCCAAATGCATACCCCCACCTTTACAGTTTTACCAAAACCACTGTACTTCTCTATGGTCAATTTTTTATGTAACAGACGTTGATATCTTTAAAAGAACCATGGTATACAGGAATATGTGAATAGATGCCAGGGGAATGCAGTTGGTGAAATCCAGCTGGGGAAAGCATCAGACAATTCAAGTTTCTTTACCAAATCCATTGCAAGGGGGGTGGGGAAAGAGGGAAAACTTGTAGATTAAAAAAGGCATAAAAGGCATGAATCAAATAAATGTGAAAAACTATTTTAAAAACACCAGAGAAATTTGATAAGAGATCTTATCAGCTATGTGGGAGAAAGATGAGGCGTTCCTTGTAAAGATTTACAGCCTCAGAAACCGTCTGCGGGGTCTCAATGAGAACCGATTCCATGGCACACAACCACTGTGTGTCAGTTTGGTTAAGTTGGTAATGATAATTGGTCTCTCTCTTTGTTTTTTTAACAGTCCTTTTATAGATGCATACTGAAATGGCTTACTGATTAGTCACTACACCTTGTCACTTGTTTAAGCCACCCTGTCTTGTTTCTTCTATTGCCTCCAAGACGTTGTTGGAGTTATGTGCCGTGAAATCGGTTCCGACTCATAGTGACTCTGTTCAGGGTTTCCGAGGCTGGAAATCTTTACCGGAGCAGAAAGCCTCATCTTTCTCCCGCGAAACTGCTGACCTTGTGGTTCGCAGCCCGATTCGTAACCACTACGCTACCAGAGCTCCAAGACATTGTGGTGTATTGTGTTTGTATTTAATTGTGATTGCATGTTGGTGTGTTCTTAGGCACTCACCGGCAGCCTCCTGGAGGGGGTAGTTAGAGAATAGACGCATGCGCACATTTTTCCGTTTGCCGTTTGTGCAGCTACTGTAGGATGGGCGTGGCTATTAACACTGAGCCCCTGTATGGCAGCTGGTACTGGTGCATGCCCAGTGGATGGCTACAGTTGTGCTTGGGCTGTGTGGGCATGAGTGCTGTGCCCTGTCTGGTGAAGTAAAGACAGAAAACACACACATACACAAGAGGAAAACAACAGCAAAAAAGAAAATAGAGGGGGAAAAAACCAACAGGCAATAGCTAGGGAAAGAATTCAATAACAAAACCAAACAAACAAACAAAAAAAAAATAGAAGAAAATGAAAAGAAAAAAAAACACATGATATACATTTAGGGAGAGGGATGAAGAAAAGAGAACTAGAGAGAAGAAAGAAAAATCAAGAGAAAAAGAGCAATGGGAAAGAGTATTAGAAGTAAACAAAAATGGAGATGGGATTAAAAAATGAGATGGTAAATAAGAAAAAGAAAGAATAAACAAAACCAATGAAAGAAAAGAAAAAAAACCCAAGGTAGATGCCAGACCTAGAAAGGAAAAAACTCTGGTGGGCTCCTACCAGCCAAGGGGTTCACGAAATGAGTGGGTAAGGGATGAGATGGATTTCCTATAACTCTAGGTATTATCTGTGGTGGTAAACATTGATGTGCATATATTTCCTCATGTTCTGCCTCGTATTTCTTGTGGAGCTCTGGTAGCGTAGTGGTTACGAATCGGGCTGCGAACCTTAAGGTCAGCGGTTCGAAACTACCAGCCGCTCCGCGGGAGAAAGATGAGGCTTTCTACTCCCGTAAGGATTTACACCCTCGGAAACCCTGTACAGGGTCGCTATGGGTCGGAACCGACTCGACGGCACTTAACAACAACAACAACAACAACAACATATACCCAGTAGAATTGCTGGATCATAAGGTATTTTTATTTCCAACTTTCTGAGGAAGTACCATACCATTTTCCAGAGTGGTTGAACCATTTTACAGTCCCACCAGCATTGTAGGAGGGTCCCAGTCTCTCCACATCCTCGCCAATATTTATCATCCTCTGTTTTTTGAACTTCGCTGTTATTGCTGCTGTGAGATAATCTCATTGTTGTTTTGATTTGCATCTTTCTAATGGCTAATGACTGTAAACATTTCTTCATATGTTCGTTGGCTGCCTGAATGTCTTCCTTGGTGAAGTATCTGTCCATGTCCTGTGCCCATTTTAATTTGGGTTGTATTTTTCTTGTAGAGGTGGTGTACCTGCCTATAAATTTTAGAGATTGGTCCCTTGTCTGATAATATTGTTGCAAAAATTTTTCCCATTCTGCGGGCTCCCTTTTTACTCTTGTGGTGAAATCTTTTGATGCACATAAGTTTTGAATTTTTAATATGCCCCAGTCATCTATTTTGTCTTCTATTGTTTGTGTGATTTCTGCAATGTTTGCTAGGTAATGTGTGTCCTATATTGGTTGGTTGGTTGGTTGGTTATGTGCTGTGGAGTCAGTTCTGACTCATAGCGACCCTGTACAGGGTTTCCGAGGCTGTAAATCTTTACGGGAGCAGAAAGCCTCATCTTTCTCCCGCAGAATGGCTGGTAGTTTCGAACTACTGACCTTGCAGTTTGCAGCCTGATTCATAACCACTATGCAACCAGAAAGCCCTTAAATTTGTCCCTATTTTTTCATTGATAATCTTTAGAGTTCTAGGATTTACATTTAGGTCTTTAATCCATGTCGACAGCTCAGGATTCCAGAACTGTTGTCTGCATCTGTTTCATTTGGTCTCCCATAGCTTTGTTGTAGAGGGTCTGTTTACCATTTCTGCCTATCCCACCTCTTGCCCTCGAGTGAAATTGCTTACTGGTGAAATGGGAGAGGGGAATTGTGGAACACTTTGTCATTTGCCAAACTGAAAGCCACATAAAAATAAGTACATTTTAAGAGTACATCCAATATTTTTGCCTTGTTCATCTGTGAAATATAAGATATAAATGAGGAGCTCTGGTAGCGTAGTGGTTAGGAATCAGGCTGCGAACCTCAAGGTCAGCAGTTCGAAACTACCAGGCTGTTCTGTGGGAAGAGGGGGGGACTTTCTGCTCCTGTAAAGATTTACAGCCTCGGAAACCCTGTACAGGGTTGTTATGAGTTGGAAGCAACTCCACGGCACGTAACAACAAGGGGGAGGAAGTGGGATAAATGTTGCTGCAGGAGGGGGGATTATAATCATTGAGATGAAACAAGGTGTATTGGGTGGTGCTGTGGGTTAATGTACTGGACTGCAAGGTTGGTGGTTCAAGCCTCATTAGCTGCTCCTCAGAAACCCTACACAGGGTCACTATGAGTCAGAGCTGGCTTGACGCCCCTTGAAAGCAGCAATAGTTTGCTGAATGTATAACTAATGATCTTGTCTGTAAACCCTCACCCAATTCACAACAAAAAGTTTAAGAAAAAGTAAATTTTAAAGGATTATATGAGGGTTAGTCAAAATGTAAGGAGCTCTGGTAGCATAGTGGTTACGAATCAGGCTGCGAACGCAAGGTCAACAGTTCAAAACTACCAGCTATTCCACTGGAGAAAGATGAGGCTTTCTGCTCCCTTAAAGATTTACAGCCTTGGAAACCCTGTACAAGGTCGCCATGGGTCAGAACCGACTCCACGGCACATAACCAACCAACCAAGTCAAAATGTATTGCTACTAGGGTTGCGGTTAATGCATGTACAGGCTTACTCTGAACAAAATGAGTTTTTACATGCCTCTAGAATCTGTGAATGGATGCAGACAAACTCACTATGATGCTTTCAAAAACAAAAAAGTTCCAATCAAACAGTGGCTTCTAAGGGAATCTGCTGGGCCAGCTCAATTCAAGGCAAAGAGGTCAGATCTGAAGGTTACGGTGACCGTTGTTTGAGGCTCCAAAGGGGTCATCTTAATAGATTTCCTCAAAGGATATAGAGTGACCACAGGAGCTTATCAAGAAAGAAGTCAGAAGAAAATTAAAAACTGCACTGGTGGAAAAAAAGGCCAGGAAAGTTACACCAAAAGCTATTTTTCTCCTCACAACAATACACCTGCTCATTCTTTAAGGATAGTAAGGTTGTCATGGGAGAAATTTGTTGGTGAATTTTACCCCATCCCTCTACAGCTCTGAGCTTGTCCTTTCAGCCTTCAGTTTGTTCCTTAAACTCAACACTTCAAAGGAATAATTTGAGTCCCTTCAAGATGCTAAAACTGCTGTTTTGATGTGATGTAGATTGAAGAGCTCAGAATTCTTTAAGGAAAAAGTTAGACAAATGGAAAAAAAAAAAAAACACCTTTAGAAGTATATAGCTCTGGATGATGGTATGTGGAGAAATAGTAGCTTCACATTTATATATATATATATTTAAATATAGGTTTCGGTGATTTTGTAGCAATCATTTTTGACTTACCCTTGTACAAAGTAGTAAGATACCATGTTGTAAAACATGTTTTACCCAAGATAATAAAATTCTCAAGTGAAAAAAAATAAAGGAAATTTTACAATGAAAGAAACGTCTTGGTATACATACGTCCAATGGTATATGTTGGAAACATTGGCTATGAAGAAAGTTGAAATCAAAATTCAATGTGAAGGGTTAAAGTGTCTGAGATTTGACAAAATATTGTTGTTGTTGTGTGCTGTGGAGTCGGTTCCAACTCATAGTGACCCTGTACAGGATTTCTGAGGCTGTAAATCTTTACAGGGGCAGAAAGCCTCATCTTTCTCCCGTGGAACAGCTGGTAGTTTCGAACTGCTGATCTTGAGATTCGCAGTACGGTTCGTAACCACTATACTACCAGAGCTCCTTAGACACATTAGATACCAAGTAAAGGCATTGAAAAGGAACCAAATCCTAAACTAGATATCTCTCTCGCCCGTGTTGGAAAAGAAAGGTGGCTATTGGAAAACTAAGTCATGTGATAGTTAACAAGCAAATTCTCAGGGTCAAACTCTCATAGGTGGAGCCTAGGTCATCTCATACAGGGGGACTGATTTGGGCTCAGTATAAAAATCCAGTTGCTATTGAGTCTATTTTAACCCCTGGTAACACTATTTAACAAGCAGGGTGCTCAAACAATGGAATAGATTTCCTTCTGGGGCAGTGAGTTCTCCTTCAAGTAAAGATTTGATAACAATTAGAGAAAGGGGAAGTTGTCAAAGACTTCAGTTTGCTTGGATCAACCATCAACATTCATGGAAGCAGCAGTCAAGAAATCAAAT
>NW_006408828.1:2662093-2672931 GCF_000296735.1 Chrysochloris asiatica
AATAATAAAATAAAGTAAAGGGATACTAATAAAATCATGAATAAATCGGAGAATGATTCAAAAGGAAAAAATTAACTAGGGGCCTGTGCATAGAATATATCTTCCTTGTAGCTCTGCTATCCAAGGAAAACACTTCATTGTTGCTTTGCTAAAACAATGAGCTCTTCATGCTCAGGGTCTCCCGTGTCTCATTTTTTTATTTCAATTCCTCGATTAATATGTCTCAATTTCTTCATTTTAATTTCTTAATTAATATGGCCCCTGCCAAGGAGGGACCAGTCCTGGGAGGACATCATGTTAGGTAAAGTGGAGGGTCAGCAGAGAAGAGGAAGAGTCCTAGTGAGATGGATTGGCACAGTGGCAGCATCAGTGGGCTCAAATGTAGCAATGATAGGATGATGCAGGACCAGGCACCATCTCATTCTGTTGTGCATGTCGACTTGATTAGCACCTAACAACAACAACAACAACGAAGGAAAAAGGAGAGTCCAGTGTTGGGCTGAAGGTGGCATGAGCTGACTCCTAAAAGCCTTTGGTTCCGGATTTCAGGAATGCACAGATGGGATGAGCACGAGGTGTGGAAACTATTGATCACATCTCTACGAACTCTTGTTGTTGTTGTTGTTGTTGTTGTTGTTAGGTACTGTCCAATCAGTTCTGACTCACAGTGACCCTGTATAAGGTTTTGGAGCAGCTGCTGGTGTATTTGAACCACTGATCTTGCAGTTAGTAGTCCAGTGCTTATCTGACAGTGCCACACCACAACTCCCTAATGACTCTTCTGACTGGCAAAACCTGCCCTTGGGCCCAGCAGAAAGAGAAACTGAGGTTGTGGTCTTCATTGTGTGGTTTTAATGACTGTTTTAATGATTGTTGGGGGCGATTTGAGCTGAAGGTCTCAGACTTGGGGGTAGTTTAATGGAAGGATTGCAACTGAACAGTTGTGGTCCAGAAAATCGGGATGCTCCCAGGTCATCTTGCCCCACTCAAGAACTTGCAGGGCTGCTTCGGGGGACAGGGAACTTGCAAGGTTTTTTCCTTGTATGACCTTCAGTTCAAGTCTGCAAAAACATCTTGCCCTGTCTCCTTAGCAACCACAAGTTACATTCTTCTGACAAAGTCCTGCTTACTGCTTGCATTGATGTACCATATGTTTTTTGCACTCTTTTACCTGCCCCCAGCACCTCCTTTAATACATAATAAACATGATGAGTCCAGGTCTGTGGCACAGTATCTCCATCAGAGTGCTATGTCCCACCCAGTCCCAACTTTACTATTTTCATTTTGTGTCTGGTGTCTTTCTTTTTTTCTAATTTCCCGTCGCCCCTACTTGGGTTTACTCTCTCCATGCGGGTCACGGAGTATAACCACTTGTCGGACGCTACAAATGATCATGTAAATTCCTGACTACTTGGCAGTTCCAATGGGAACTGAAAGTGAACGCTTGCTTTGGAGGTGACTCTCACCAAGTGACAAGTACTGCACAAGTCCATGATGTGACCCATAACAATGGTTACTGTCCTCCCTGGACCGTGCAGACACTGCAGAGAATCGAGTACTGGTTATGCCCTGATTTTAGCAATTGATGTGTGGAGGCCACCAGTTTTTTTCCTTCTTTTTTAAAAATGACTTACAATTCACATACCATAAAATTCATGTTTCTAAAAGCAGATGATACTTAACCATCATTTTGATTTGAACTTTATTCTTGGGAAGAGATGGAAAAGACATTCCACTCAGTTCAAATAGCTCTTATGGTACTTATTTAAGGCAAAGATTTACAGCCTTGGAAACCCTGTACAGGGTCGCTGCGTCGGAACTGACTCCAAGGCACACCACTACCATCACCACCACCAAGGCAATACAGTTGCATAAATAACACTGAAAGCTAAGTTAGAAAGTTCTTTTGACACAAGAAAAGTGAAAGGTGCAGAATTCAGTCTTCCAGTAGAGAACATGTTGTTGTTGTTGTTGTGTGCTGTCAAGCCGGTTCTGATTCAAAGTGACCCTGTATGGAGTTTCTGAGAGCAGTTGGTGGGTTTCAAGTCCAGTGATTCTCCTAGGGTTATTTTTCTGTTTTCTATAACGTCCCAGAGTTCTGGTATGATGCTGCAGAATAATGCACTGGGCTGAGAGGTTGGTTTGAACCACAAGGTTGGCAGTTCAAGTTCACCAGCTGCTCCTTGGAAACCCTATACAGAGTCGCTATGAATCAGAACTGACTCGGCAGCACTTAACACTAGCAACATATGTTAAGTCAGTTCCAACTCATAACAATCCTGTATAGGGTTTCTGAAGAGTGGCTGGTGAATTTGAACTGCTAACCCTGCTATTCAAATGACCTCGTGGTTCAGTGAATTATGCTCTAGCACCACACCAGGTCTCCATAACTTAAAAATGGTAGTTTGCTATGAACGGTATGTAGACTCCTGGTGTGGTGCTGTAGGATTAACACTGGACTGCGAACCAGAAGGTGCTCCTTGGAAACCCTATACAGAGTCACCATAGTCAGAACCAACTCCACAGATCTCTATGGGAGCAGATCACTAGTTCTCTTCTCCTGCAAAGTAGGTGGTGGGTTTCCGTCACAGACCTTTCAGTTAGCAGCCAAACACTTAACCACTGTGCTTTCAAGACTGCTTTACTCTCCCACAGCACCCTCCATTTGCATAATCACTAGAGACACTGGATGCAAAGGGCAAGATTGGCAGTTCAAACCCACCAGCAGCCACTCCTCAGCCCGAAACAGCCCTCTGAGTCAGAACCAACTAGACAGTAACTAATAACCACAAAGAAGACCCTCAACCTCCTTCTAGAAACAGACCACCAGGGGCCTTAGTGCTCGGCACCTTTCAGTTTCTCATCTTCAAAGACCTCAGTTCACATCTCCAACATGTAGGCAAACATTTCAAGTCATCAGCACAGGATCTGCTGTTGAAAGAATCAGTCAAAGGTCATTCTCTGTGGAAAGCAGAGGTTAACAGATTAAGAGAATGTAGTCAAACACTATTGAAGAACCAAAAAGAAAACAACTTTCAGTTCTCCGTGGACTAACTTCAGCAACGTTTTAAACCTGCACCGCACAGCTGTCACAAGCCAAGGTTCAAATCCTGGCTTGGTAACATTGAACAAGTTAACTTGGTTTTTTATGAATCTCAAGTTTCCTTTAAAGAAAGAAAGAGGTAGGGCAATACCTCAGAAAGTTGTTAGAATTTAAATAAAAATGTTTACGATGTGCTTAATACTGCTTGGTACTAGGGAGCTCACCAAGCGCTAACTACGGTAATAAGCCAGAATTGGGGAAGATTCCCTACAGTGTGTGTTTTTCCGAAGTCTTCAGTGTCCTCTCCCAATCTATCTTTTTGACCTCATAAGCAACCTGACTTCCATCCCCAATCCCCAAGTATGAGGGGGCTTCAAAAAGTTCCTGGAAAAATGGAATTAAAAAATCCATGAAATTATTCCAAAAACTTTGTGAAGTCCTCTAGTACAGATGGCAGCATCCTAAGAGAGGAGACGAGAGGAGTGAAGTGGACCAGGAGGCATGCCTTGTGGAAAAAACCAGACAACACCAGTTCATAGAGACACTTGCACTGTGAGCTTTATGGTCCAGAATGTGCAGTAAGACGTGAACGTACCCCAGAATTCCCAGTGCCCCAGGAGAGGTCAGCCTGTCCCATCAAGTCCTGTCCTCTGGGAGGAAAAAGGCAGGGCAGGGCGCTCCATCCTGTCACCTGTTTGTGCTGTCTGCTCACGCTCCTCAGAGCAGGCCTAACATCAGCTCATGCGTCCCCGGACGTTAGTTTTTAGGGCCAAGTCCAAAATCTTTGGGTGGCCCTCCATTACTACTGCTCTGTCTATCTGCTGTAGGGGAGCCAGGGAGGGGCTGCCCCCCAAGAAGGGTGCCAGCCTCAGGATCCGGTTTGCTGCGCTTGGCCAGGTCCTCGCTGTGGGCCTTGCGGATGTGGCGGTAGAGGTCCCCAGACTGCGTGTATCTGCGCAGGCAGTATCGGCATTCGTAGGGTCTCTCACGGGTATGCACTGTGGCATGTCGCCGCAGTGTGTAAGAGCAGGAGAAGGTCTTACCACATGTCTTGCAAGTGGGAACATCCTCAGTAAAAACCCCAAAGTTTCCCGGAGCTGCTTCATACTCGGAAGGCAAATAAAGTGGCTCATGCAGGGCTGGGGGGGCAGGCAGGGGCGAGGTCACCAGTCCTCGATGGTACTGCCCGGGGCCTGGCAGTAAATGGTAGGGTAAGTGAAGGTCTGGGGGTAGGAACTGGTCACTGGGACCCACCTCCTCCAGTCCTGTGGCCCCTGGCTCTTCAAAAGCCTCTGGCTGAGGAGGCCGCCCCCCAAACATTGTCCCTCCAGGTGGGAACAGTTCCCCAGGCCCCCGAGGAGGCTGCTCGTCTGACACATCTGGCTCCTCATCAGAGATCACAATAGCTTCCACCTTCACCTGGACCAGCTCAGCTTCAGCTGGGGCCGGAGCCTGGGGAGCCTCTGGGACTGGGGCTGGAACCGAAGCCGGGGGATAGAAGCCTCGCAGTGGGCCTCCAGTACCCCTCACTTCCGCCACTCTCAGACTCTCAGAACCCACATCAAGGGGAGCCAAGGGCTCCGCTGAGACAGTTGACAGGCCAGAAGAGAAGTAGTTGGCAGGAATGGTCTCCGTGGAGCTACTGGGGCTGGCAAGAGCAACATCAGCCACTGCGGGGGGAGGTGCCTGCAGCTGGGGTGAATCAACTTCCATGCCAGGTTGTGTTGTGTCAGCCCCACCGGGCACCGGTGGCTCATCTGGAGGACGGACAGTAGTGGAGGACGCAGCAGGGCCCTTCCAGTCCGCTTTGCCCCAGTGGCCCGATGTCTCAGCAGAAGTCAATGAAGGCTGCAGGCCATGAGACGTACTGGACAAAAATTCCAAACTCGGGGGCTGCAAGTTGACCTCCTCCTCCTTCTTGGTACTGTCTGCCTCGGCCAGGGCCCTAGCCTGCAGCCGCCGCTTACACACCTTGACGATGTCATTCATGTGTAGGTAGCTGGCAGCTGCCAGCACATCCTCCACTGGGGTGTCCCCCCACAGGGCCAGCTGGCCTGCATACATGAAGTCCAGAAGCAGTCCAAAGGCTGGGGCTGTGACTATCTCATTGTGGATACACACCAGATCCCTCTTGTCCAGCTCCCGCTCCTTGTAGAACAGCTGGAAGAAGGGACTGCAGGAGGCCAGTACGGCCCGATGGGCCAAGAACTGGGTGCTACCCACCATCACTGTGCAGTCACAGAGGAAACCCTGAGACCGCTGCTCCCGGAGGCTCTGGAGTAGCTGCTGGCTGTGCTCTGGGAACTCCATAGCATCCCGCGAAAGGACGGGACCCTAGGAAGGTCCCCACGAGTGGCTACCTGAGAAGAGAGCACAGTGGGTTAAGCCTGGTAACCTCCCCAGCAACCTTAACGTCAGCCCTGAATATGCCTCCCCAAGGCCTCTGGCGACACCACCTTTACATCCCCCACTACAGCCGCTTTAAGTTACTCTCCTTCTTTCTCCTGGGTCACACACCAAGTTGTCTACTAGCTCCGCCCCCCGGCCTAACCTTAGTCGCAAACTCCGCCCCCACTCGAAAAGCCGCGCCCCCGGAAGTCCCGCCCCAGACCAGCCTCCGCGTCCTCGGTGCCCACCCGGTAGCTTCCAGCAGCTCGTCCAACTAGGAGTCTCGTTCGCTCCCAGGCCTTTTCCGACGATGCGTCTACGCCCAACCCTGGGAACTCCCTGGGCTTCTCCCTTTCGCATTCCAGGGACTAAGGAATGCTAGGGTGGGAACTAGCAGAGAAAGCTGATCTCTCACCCAGCTCCGCGCACCCACAGGGCGAACTCCGCCCCTTCCCACCTCCTCAGTTTTCAATAGGCTTATGATCGCCTTTCCCCCGTCAAAGATTGGTCTCCCACCCATTGGCCCGCCCCCTCGCTCCGACCAGCGTCTTAAGTGGGTGTTTGCAGCCATGGTTCAGGAAGCTAGAAGTTGGATTGGTTACTGTTCCTGTCCTAAACTTTTCCTCTTCGTCCCGCCTTCTTTGCTTCAGAGCACCTCTGGATTGGCTGAGTTTCTCCAGCTCTCTCAGTCACTGGAGGGCGGGAATGGGAGTCGAGCAGGAAGTCGTCTGGTCTTTAAGCTGCGTTTGTCCAGTCTCGCAGAATGTTGACAGCACGTTGCTCCTGCTGCAGGGTTACCGACAAAAGGAGACTAGCGTGGGATCTAGGAGGCCAGGGTTCTGGACCTGTAACCGTGTGAAACAGGCACACTTCTCAGAGCTGTAGTTGTCTCTTGAAGGCCTCTACCTCCCTCAAAAATAACCTTAGTTTTAATTCCTAGACAGTAAATATTGTATCACTCGGAAGAACGGGCACAGCATATTGCACCTGAGGCCAGAATAGCCTGCCTGTCCCTAGTACATAAATGGACGGTAGGAAATAAACTCCTTCTTAAGAGTCGGAACCGACTCCACAGTACTTAACAACAACAACATTCTGGTTAGGTCTGATTAACAGCAGAATGAGGCAGACATGCTTAATATGATGGGTGAAGGGGTGAGATAGGGGACTGAGTCACTCATCTGTCAATCACATTGCTCTGGTCAGACAAGCAGCAATCTTCCCAAACTGCTTCAATCCCAATGAAACTCCTAGCAGCGTTTTAGTCAGAAATAGAAAAATTCACGCTAAAATTCACACATCTCAATTTTAAAACTTATTACAAAGCTACAGTAATCAAAACGGTGTGGTACTGGTGTAAGAAAAGACATATAGATCAATTAATAAAACAGAGAGCCCTGATAAATCATTGCATACATGGTCAGTTGGTTTATAACAAGGGTGCAAAAAGTATTCAATCGGAAAGCAGAATCTTTTCAACAAATGGTGTTGGGGGAACCAGACGTCCGCATTTAAAGAATGAAAAGTGGACCCTTACTTTGTGCTTTAAGTGTGAATAATAGCTGACATAAAGCTAATTTGTAAAATTTGAAGATTAGCTAGCTATGTGCCATGGAATTGGTTCCAACTCATAATGAGCCTGTGTAGAGTTTCTGAGGCTGTAAATCTTTATGGGAGCAGAAAGCCTCATATTTCTCTGACGAAACAGCTGGTAGATTCGAACTGCTGACCCTGAGGTTAGCAGCCCAATTCGTAACCACTATGCTACCAGAGCTCCTTCTACTTCATCATTCTGCACCAGCCACCCACGTGGCACTTACCTTCTCTCCAATGCTAACCACTCACAGTTGGATCTCCACAAGTTAGGACTCTGTCCACTGAGTCTCTGTCAAATAGAGACCTGTCTCTCTGCTGACTCTCTTTATTCCAGGTGGGCCTGGTCATTTGCTAGACTGACTCATAGAATCTACAGAGACAAACCTATACTTACTGTTACCCATTCATTTTTACTAGAAAGAATACAAGCAGAGAGATGCATCAAGTAAGGTCTGGGAGCATTCTCTGGGATGTGCGCACCCTTTCCCCTGCATGGGAGTTCTCACTAACCCATGAAACCTCAAAAAAAACAGAGCTCCAACGTCCGGGTGTGGTGCTGTAGGATAAAGCACTGAACCACAAGGTTGATTTGTACCATAAGGTTGGTGGTTCAAACTCACTAACCTCTCTTTGGAAACATTATACAGGGTTGCTATGAGTCAGAACCAACTTGACAGCACTTAACTACAATGTCCAGGGCTCCCTACTCTGTAGAACCTCAATGAACATGCCTGAATGGGATCTCAATGCATAGTTATAAACAATTCAAACACTCCCTCCCTAGGTGTGAATTCCCCAGGTGTAGGGCCTGTGTGTTTCTCTGCTGTTCATAAGGTTTTCCGTGACTAAATATTGGGAATTAGTTCGTCACTCCTTCTTCCTAGTCTGTCTTCATCTGGAAGTTCATCTGAAACCTGTCCACCATGGGTGACCCTGCTGGTATTTCCAATACTGGTGGCATAGCTTTCAGGATCACAGCCACTCACAAGCCATCACTGTATGACAAACTGACAGACAAGTGGTGGACCGTAGAGAATGGATGCTTTTGAGTTGTGGTGTTGGAGGAGAATATTGAAAGTGCCATGGGCTGCCAAAAGAACCAATAGATCCGTGTTGGAAGAAGTGCAGCCAGAGTGCTCCTTGGAAGCCAGGATGGCCAGGCTTCGTCTTTCATACTTCGGACATGTTGTCTGGAGGGAACAGTCACTGGAGAAGGATGTCATATTTGGTAAGGTGGATGGTTGGAGAAAAAGAGGGAGACCCCCAATGGGATGGATTGGCCAAGTGGCAGCATCGATGGACTCAAGCATGGCAACAGTAATGAGGTTGGCCCAGGATTGGGCAGTGTTTCGTTCTGCTGTGCATAAGGTCGCTATGAGTCGGTACCGACTCGATGGCACCTAACAACAACAAGGGCCTGTGTGGCCCCTACTTGTCTAGCTATTTTAAGAAAGACAAAAAGCATCTTAATTGCTTGTGCTATTTTCAGAAACTAGATACAAAAAAGTCAAACGTAACTTTGTCCCATAGCGCTTACAAAAACAAAACAAACTCAAAATCTATTATATACTTAAGGCTTAAAATTTTTAGAAGAAGACATAGGACAAATTGTCATGACACTGTTGTTACTAATAGATTCTCAGATATGACACCAAAACCAGAAGCAATAAAGGACAGAATAGGTACATTGGACTTCATCAAAATTAAAAATTTTGTGCATCAAAAGACCCTATCAGCTCCTGACATCCTTCAGGCCTAGAACAGGAGGTTCAACTTTCAGTCAAACACTGGACAAACTTAAAAAGTGAACAATAACACTTCAGCCATCAGTCCTATGAGAGCAAGAGGGCAGCATTTACCCAGGAAGAAAGCTCAGAAGACAAGAAGGGATAACAAAGCAGGATGAGTAGCAATGGTGAACAGAAAATGGGAAGAAAGTGTTAGTTACACTGTAGGAAAAGCAAATCAGTGAAAAGAAATGTGTACGCACTTGTGAATGGAAAACCAATTTGATCTATAAACTTTCACTCAAATCACAATAGTAATAAAAGACACTCACAAGGTAGTGACTGTTACCAAATACGTCACAGGAATTCTGGACTTCTCGCAAGGAATCGCTGATTTGGGTGAGGTGTTGGGGACACAAGACATGGGCAAGACCACAGGATGACAGGACGAGAAAGCAGGTTTAATAGAAAACGAAAGTACACTTGAGAGGCAAGCAGGTATATCTTTGAAAGCCAGTGAGAGAAAAATCAACCATGACTGTGTAAGGGTATTTACTCTTTAAACTGTCCACCTCTGACTTCATTCTCGTAGCTCATAGATTTTTCTTCGTTTTGTCTCCTTATTTCGTTCTCTTCCTCTACCTGTGGTTGGTGGTGGTTACCAGGGAGATGGGGGCGAGGGGTGTCCGGTCTGCTCCTCCGTCCCTGCATCCCTGTCTATCAGTGACAACCCACAGAATGGGAGAATATATTTGGAAAGTATCTGATATGTAGTTGTTTTTGTTAAGTGCCATCAAGTCAAGTCTGACCCTAGAGTAGGGTTTCTGAAGCTTTAAATCTCTGCGGGAGCAGAAAGCCTCATCTTTCTCCCACTGAGCAACAGGTGGGGTCAAACCACACACCTGTGGTTCACAGTCCAGTGCTTATCCTATGAAACCACCACACTCATTTATCTGATATATATGACGTTATTGTTAAGTGCCATTGAGTTGGTTCCAACCTTTGCTGACCTTGCAGTTCAACCCGACTTTGCATTCTAGTGCATTAACCCATAGCACCACACCAGGATTGCGCTATATCTGATAAGAGTCTAATATTCTGAATATACAAGAATGATTACAATTCAACAACAAAAAGACAACAACACAAAAATGGGTCGGAAACGACTCGACGGCACTTAACAACAACAACAACAACAACAACAACAACAACAAGGACTTAAACAGACATTTCCCCCAAAATATACAAATGGCCAATAAGCACATGAAAGATGCTCAATATCATTAGACATTTCTTGTTGTTGTTACGTGCCGTGAAGTCGGTTCCAACTCATAGCGACTCTGTATAGGGTTTCTGAGGCTGTAAATCTTTACAGGAGCAGAAATCCTCATCTTTCTCCCACGGAACAGCTGGTAGTTTCAAACTGCTGACCTTAAAGTTCACAGCCCGATTCTTAACCATTACGCTACCAGAGCTTCTTATCATTAGCCATTGTTGTTATTGTTGTGAAGTGCCATCGAGTTGGTTCCGACCCATAGCGACCCTGTATAGGGTTTCCAAGGAGTGACTGGTGAGCTTGAACCGCTGACCTTGCAGTTCAAACAGCTTTGCAGTCTGGCGCATTAACCAACAGTGCCACACCAGGATTCCTATCATTAGCCATTAGGGACCTGCAAGTCAAAACCTCAGTATCATGTCATACTCACTAAGATTCCATGAATAACGTCTTCTAGAAGGACTAGTACAAACTTGGCTCCTTTGAGGGTGAGGTTAAAGAGGTCCCACATGTCTAGTTTCTCCAAATGGCTGTAGCATTCATTCTATCATCTCTTACATAAACAATTCCCCTTCCCCTCAGTATTCTCTTTTTACTGTCTTTGGGCTCCATCATTCTCTGCAATGTCTCACAGAACTCACAAACCATCAAGGAAATGGCTCACAAACTGCAGGCTTGCAGGTTCCAAATCTGCAGGTCATGCGTCAGTATGGAGGCTTCTTCTGACTCATGTGGTCCAAGACAGCAGTTCAGGCAGGCTGCTGGCTCACAAGGCTAAAGAAACTGGTGAATCAGGTCAGACGATCAC
>NW_006408828.1:2673259-2674076 GCF_000296735.1 Chrysochloris asiatica
TCTCCTGATAACATGTCCAAAGTATGACAGACAAACTCTCACCATCCTGGCTTCTAAGGAGCATTCTGGTTCTACTTCTTTCAATACAGATTGGTTTGTTCTTCTGGCAATCTATGGTAGTTTCAATATTCTCCTCCAACACCATAACTCCAATGCATCAATTCTTCTACGGTCTTCCTTATTCCAACTTTCACATGCATCTGAGGCTATTGAAAGTACCATAGCTGGGGTCAGGCGCATCTTAGACCTCAAATTGACATCTTTGCTCTTGAATACTTTAAAGAGGACTTATGCAGCAGATTTACTTAATGTAATATGTCATTTGATTTCTTGACTGCTGTTTCCATGCGTGTTGATAGTGGGTCCAAGCAAACTGAAGCCTTTGACAAGTTCAATCTTTTCTCCATTTATCATGATGTTACATATTGGTCCGGTGGTGAGGCTCCAACTCATAACTGACCCCATATACAACACAACAAAGCACTTCCTGGTCCTGGACCATCCTCCCAATCATTCTGATGTTTGAGTTCATGCTTCCTGTACCAATCTGTCTCCTTAACAGCCTCTCTTTGTCACTTGAATAAGCATAATGTCCTTCTCCAAGGACTGGTCCCTCCTGATGGTGGTGGTTGTGTGCCATGGAGTTGGTTCTGACACGTCGTGACCCTGTATAAGGTTTCTGAGACTAAATCTTTACAGGAGCAGAAAGCCTTATCTTTCTTCCATGGAGCAACTGGTAGATTCAAACTACTGACCTTGCGGTTAGTAGCCCAACTTGTAACTCACTATACTACCAAGGCTCCTTGTAGTTAAGTGC
>NW_006408828.1:2675791-2677432 GCF_000296735.1 Chrysochloris asiatica
TAATCCATCACAGGTTATTATCAACAATAATTTATTTTAGAAGGATCAGCATGAGGCTGGTTCCTATGAGGTGAAAATGAAAAGACATCTCAAATGTCTGACAGTTCTAAAATTCTATTGTTGTTGTTAAGTGCTGTTGAGTTGATTCTGACTCATAGTGACCCTGTATAGGGTTTCTGAGAAGCAGCTGGTGAGCTTGAACTGCCAGCCTTTCAGTTCAAATGGATCTTGTGGTCCAGTGCATTAACCCACAGCAGGACTCCGGAGTGCTATACTGCTCTGTAATCCCCAATAGCAACTACTACTTCACCCCTCAGTGTTCTTCCCCACCTCCCAGGGTTTCTCAATTTGCTGCAACATCTCACAGCACTCAGGGACCACCAAGGAAATGGCTCACACAGTGGTGGAGGCTGGCAAGTCCCAAACCTGTAGCTCAGAAGTCAGTCTGAAGGCTTGTCCTCACTCACGCCAAATTGAGCTCTTGACTCATAAGCTACAGAAGCTGGAGAATCCGGTCAGGGCACTGGCTCAAGTCCCAAGAACCAGAGGTTAGATGGAGGTGAGCTTGGTTAGTGAAACAGCCCATTCGCATTAGCAAGATGATGAATTACATGTCGTAGGATGGTAAAATTGATCAAACCTCTCATAAGATTTCCAAGTTTTTGTTCTCACAATTAACCCTGTTAACAATCACTCACAATTAAACTATATACTCTATTGACATCTTCACCAACCTTCTCTTACCTAGACCCACTAGGAAAATGCTGTTTGGTGGGTGTTACAAAGACATGGCTAGAAGAGACACTGAACAATTCACTGCATTGCAGGTTCCATACCCTGATTTACATTAGCAGCAAACTGTCCAATCCCCATGATGGGCCAAATGCACCTTATTTGCATAGTCCAACTCAATGAAAATTCTGGAACCCTAAATTTCAGAAGAAGGGTTAGAGAAGTGGATTGAGTGCTCGCTGGCAGGAGAAGCTGAGCAGAGATGATGAGAGATGGAGAAGGGCTGGCCAGACGCAGTGTGACTGTCTTGTGAGAAGCTTTGACAACAGGTAGCCTGGCAGAGAAGATTCATACAGGTGACCGGAAAGGTAGGATTCCTTCTTTTTTCTCCACACTTCCCTGGTGACCAGAGAAGTGACCAGCTCCCACTCTCATCCATTTCCAGCACAGACCCTGTTTTCTGGGAGCTTGGAGCCACATGGTTGAGAGCCCGACCCACTATGAGACAGGGGTCAATTGCTATGTTTTGATGCAACACTTTGGTGCCTGGATTTAGATGAGTTCAGGCTAGACCTACAGAACCTTCAGAGCTACCAGACCAGCATTTAAGCAGTCATCCTGTCCCCAGCTGCCCTGTGGTCTTGACAGCTTTATAGAGGACTCCATGAACTACTTCTAGATTGAGTGCCCTAAACAACAAGGCTGCTGCGGTAGCATGAGTCAGAAAGAACTCAACTCGAAAATCTTGAGCAAAGTTTATTGCTGGTGGCCAGAGTGTCACCTCAAGCCCAAATCACTGTGCCCCAAAGTGAGCAGGGAGATAGGGTTTTATACAAGAAACACAGAACGGCTAAAGCAAAAAGACTTGTCTTGTCACCTGGGGTGGAAAATTCCAGCAGATCTTATCCT
>NW_006408828.1:2678362-2691419 GCF_000296735.1 Chrysochloris asiatica
ACAACAACATACCACCACGATGTGGGTTAATGCACACTGTGGATTAATGCACCAGACTTCAAAGCCATTTGAACCTAAAGGTTGGCTGTTCAAGCTCACCAGTTACTTCTCGGAAACCCTATACAGGGTCTCTGTGAGTCAGAAATGAGTTGACGGCACTTAACAACAACAACAACAACATACCACCTGATCAATGAGAGACAGCAGCCAACACCAGCCAAACCCACAGGAATGGTGACCCTTAATAGTGTACACACTTCCGTTCTCTAACTACACTCAGGAAATGGTGAGAACTAAGAACAAATCAACATACATCATCAATTACATACAAATACAACTCCTCAATGCCCTGGTGAAAAATAGACAATTTTAGCTTAAATGAAGAAACAAGAGAGACCGATTCAACTGACCTAACCCCTGGGGACTAGGGTTGAGAGTGAAGTGGACAACGGGTCTGAAGTTCAGGGAGGCGTGCGTGAACTCCCAAACTTGCAGCTAGAACCCATTTGACCTAGCTTGGATGGCTAGTTAACCAGAACTCAAACCAAGGAAGATAGAGATGTTTGATACTGAGAACAACTGCAAATTGCTACAACTTGATGAACTAGACTTTTGCCTATGAATGCAGTGATTCAAAACTCCAACCAGAATGGAAGGATTCTTCATACCAAGGAACAACCTTGTTTTCTCAGTGTTACTGAATTGATACGGATGAGAAATTTAGACATTGGCTATCAAAAATGGAGGGTGGGGAGGCGTGGAGGCTACAAAGGCATGAAGTGACTGGCTCACAAGCTTTCATGAGTGTACACCGTGTGCTTAGTTTCAGAATGAGGGAGAGATAAGGTAGAATCATCATTGAATAGTCTCCCTTTCCCAGATGGATCCAGTAAAAGGGAATGGGAGATGACAGTGATAGGATTTTATGACTGAATTGTAAATAATCGATAGCAGGATTAATTGTGATGATCACAACTGTATTTGTAGATGTGTAAGTAAAAGGAGGGAGTTGTTGTTCTGACTCATAGCAACTCTTTATAGGGTTTCCATGGAGCGGCTGGTGAGCTTGAAAGGAAGGAGTAGCTATCTTTTATTTCAGGAACAGATGATCCCAAGACCTTCAAGAAAGAAGAACATGAATGGAACATGAAATCCCTAACTAGAAAAGCAGCGATAGCAGAGATGGTGGTCGTGTGCCTGTGGGCAGGAGACTGACTGGCAGAATGTGCCCATTTGGACATTTAAATGAATATATATTTTTTTGTTTTGTAAGTGCACATCAAATATTTTTGCCTTGTTCATTTGTGAAATACAAGATGTAAATGGGGAGCCACAGGGAGGGAAGAACTAGGATAAATGTTGCTGCAGGAAGGGATTGCAATCATTAAGATGAAACAAGGTATACAGTTTTCTGAATGTAGAGCTGATGATCTTGTCTGCAAATTTTCACCCAATTCACAATAAAAAGTTAAAAAGAAGAAGAATAGAACAGAAAGCCCAGAAACAGATTGAAATATTTTGAGAACTGAATAAGATAAATGTGACATTTGATGGGTAAAGGGCAGTTTTAAGTAATTGGTACTCTCTGAATTATCCAAGTATTGTTGTTGTTGAGTGCCATCGATAAAACCCCACTGTTTCATAGATACCTATAAATATATTTCAGATGCACTAAAAACCTTAAATATGATAAAATAATTGAACACATTAGGTAAAAATTTTAAATGATATTTTTATTATGTGATACTAATAAGAAATTTCTTTATGAAGACTAGAAACAGAAAAAAGCAAAACCCATAAGAAACAGGTGAATACACAATTTGACTACATCAAAATGGAAAATAAATGGATACAAAATATCACAAAAATAAACAAAAATAAACATGATAGACTGGAAAAATTACTTTGCAAGATATGTAATAAACAGAGTGTTCCTTTGTCCCTAATGTACAATTGATAAAAAGATAAAAAAATCCTATAGAACTATGTGCAAAAAACATGAACAGGTATTTCATAGGAAAGGTAATTTAAATTGTCAATAAACTTATAAAGGAATGATCAATATTTGGAAATTTAAAATAAAATAAGAACAATCCTGTTGTCCACCTCCAACACCCCCCCACCACACCCCCCCACAAAAAGGAGAGAGAATGCCTCAAACAATGATCAAGATGCAGGACCAGATCATGTTTCTAAGGAATAAAAGGTAATGAAACTAACAGAAAAAGAATTCAAAAGAATGATATTTAGGGACCTTATAAAGACTGATGGAAAGGTCGAGGAAAGCAGGGAGAACACAGGGGGGTGAAATTAAGACAAATTCAGGAAAACAAAATAATTAAAATAAAAAAAAAGAAGAAGAAGAGCAGACATAATAAATGCAAAATTTGAAATGATAAAAAACCTGCAAATAGATATTTAAAGATTAATTCTAAGATTTCAGAAATGAAGTAGATTCATTATGAATGAAATCTATTCATAATGTTTTCATTTTCTGGTATGCTATCTGACATATTTACTATTCATAATGTTTTCAGTGACCAACTTTGCAGTAGTCTGCCTCTCCTTCCTAGTATGTCTTAGTTTAGTCTGGAAGCCCAGCTGCAACCTATCTACCATAGGCAATCCTGCTGGTATTTAAAATTCTGGTGGCATAGCTATTAAAAACTATGGAAGAAAAACAAACAAATCTGTGTTAGAAGTACAGACAGAATGCTCTTTAGGAGCCAGGATGGCAGGACTTAATTTCTCATATTTTGGATCTATTATCAGAAGGGACCAATTCCTGGAGAAGAACATCATGCTTGGTAAAGTGGAGGGTGAGCAAAAAAGACTAGACTCCCAATGAGATGAAACGACACAGTGTCAGCAACAGTGGGCTCAAATGTCACAGCAATTGTGATTATGGTAGAGGACTGGGCGGTATTACCTTATGTATGAGTTGATAGTGACCTGATGGCACCTAACAACAACAACATAGCTCCCAGCCATCACAGTATGACAAATTGACAGACAAGTGGTGGTGTATATGCAGTTGTTGTTATGTGTCATTGAGCCAGTTCTGTCTCATAGAGACCCTGTATAGTGTTTCCGAGGAGCATCTGGTGGATTTGAACTGCCGACCTTGTGGTTTGAAGTCCAGTGCTAATCCTACAGTGCCACACCAGAAGTCCATATATATAGTAGTGGTTATGAATCGGGTTGCGAACCTTAAGGTCAGCGGTTCGAAACTACCAGCTGCTCCGCGGGAAAAAGATGAGGCTTTCTACTCCCGTAAAGAGTTACACCCTCGGAAACCCTGTACAGGGTCGCTATGGGTCAGAACTGACTCGACGGCACTTAACAACAAGAAACCCTGTATAGGTTTTCCAAGGAGTGCCTGATGAGTTGGAGCCGCTAACCTTGCAGTTCAAACAGACCTTGTGGTCAAGTGTTTATCCTACAGTGCCACACCAGGACTCCTATGTATGTAGTGTAGATATTAAAATACACATGCACAAAGAAGGACTCTTTAACATTGGTATGGTATCTTTCTTATCTAAGATGAGTTCCAGGCAGTAAGAAAACTGGTAGCTTTGGAGAACATAATTTTTGGGTTCATCAACTGTTCATACTCCAGTACTTCTAATAAATCTCTTAAGGTTTCTGTTTCCTCATCCATAAAATGTGTGCATCATAGCAAATTATGGACAGTGTTGCAAAGAATGAAAAATGAGCATTCTAGAAGAGTTCATTGTGCTCTTGTGAAACATCTCCATATACCAAGAGGCAGTCATCCAAATTGAACAAGAAGTTACTTTCTGGTGTACATCAGTGTTGTATTCTTTCACCATACTTGTTCCATCTGTATTCTGAGCACATAATCTGAGAAACTGACTATATGATAAGATTGTGGCATCAGCACTGGAGGAAGGCTCATTAACAACTTGCAACATGCAGATGATAGAACCTTGTTGGCTGGCAAGTGAAGAGGACTTGAAATACTTACTGATGCAGATCAAAGACTATAGTCTTCAGCTTGAATTGCACCTCAACATAAAGAAAACAAAAATCCTCACGACTGGACAAATAACCTCATGACAAACTGAGAAAAATTTGAAGTTTTTTTGGAGCTTTTGCTTGGAGCTACAGAAGCAGCAGCCAAGAGATCAAACAAGGTATTGTATTGATTAAATCTGCTTCAAAAGACCTCTTTAAAGTGTTTAAAAAACAAAGATGTCACCTTAAGAACTAAGGTGTTCTTGACCCAAGCCATGATACTTTCAATTGCCTCATGTGAATGCGAAAGTTGGACAATGAATAAGGAACTCCAAAGAAGAATTGATGACTTTGAAATAAGAATATTAACTGTATCATAGACTTCCAGAAGAATGGACAAATCTTTCTTGGAAGAAGTAAAGCTAGAATGTTGTTTAGTAAGTCGGGATGGAGAGACTTGTCTCTGGTACTTCAGACATATTATCAGGAGGTACCAATCCCTGGTAATATGTCTGAAGTACCAGAGACAACCCTGGAAGGAGCTCTGGTAGCGTAGTGGTTACAAATCGGGCTGCTAATCTTACGGTCAGCAGTTCAAAACTACCAGCGGTTCTGCGGGAGAAAGATGAGGCTTTCTGCTCCTGTAAAGATTTACAGCCTCGGAAACCCTGCACAGGGTCACTGTGAGTCGGAACCGACTCCACGGTACTTAACAACAACAACCAATCCCTGGGGAAGGACATCATGCTTGGTAAAGTAGAAAGCAGCTCAGTGTAATAGCTCTGTTTAACAACATTTGGTTACAGTTTGAATTAAATGAAGAACAGCAAGTTATTATACATAATACGTGAAAGCGGTCTTCAAATATTTGCTGAATGAATGCACTCTGCTAAAGCGTTTCACTTGCGTCGACTTTCACTAATTAATGATTCCGTTTAAAAGGAGGACGTATTGGACATGCTCTATAAGTCAACTGCTGTTTATCCCATGTGGGCGGGGCGGAGGGGCGGAGCCTCAAGGATTCCTCTCTCACGACTGCGAGGTCCAATTGGATTCGTGGAGGGGCGCGGTCCCGCCCACTTACTTGGCAGCCCGGAAGCGAGGTGGGGAGGCGATGAATGTATTTCCGGTGGCTGCGAGTGGCGGCTTTTTCTACGCGGATAGACGCAACTGTGTAGCAGCCTGGGCAAGATGTTCTACCACGTGAGCACGGCGCAGGGCTGGGGTCCCCTTCTAGCCTATATCCCCGCTGCGCCTCCTCGGCTCACCATCCCATCTTCCCTGCAGATCTCCCTGGAGCACGAGATCTTGCTGCACCCGCGCTACTTCGGCCCCAACCTGCTCAACACGGTGAAGCAGAAACTCTTCACCGAGGTGGAGGGGACCTGCACGGGGAAGTGAGTGTCGCGCCCTCCACGCCGCCTGGCTGTTGCCCACACCGCGTCCTGTGTCGCCAACGACGGTCTACCACCCACTCCTCTCATCGGGCGCCCCAGACAGTCCGCTGCCTCTTGGTTTGGGTTCCTCCTGCGTTCCGCTGAGATGGGCCTTTCATTGACCGCTTCCTTCAACTCTGGTGCCAACCCTAGTGGCATGCAGTGAATGAGACAGAATGAGACAGGCTGTCAGGGAGTTCACAGCCGATGCATTGTCCCTGCCTTTGTTACCCCAATGTGATCCCCTCTCCTCTTTGCTAGGCACCTGGCATGGCACATTTTGGGCCTTAGTAGATGTTCGTTGAAAGAATAAGTTACCAGGAGAAAGCAGACTGAGAGTCTGGGGGAAAGAAAAGGGATGGAACTTGTCCATCTCTGGGTTCTGCACAGACAGAGGGACCTCTTAGTAGAAGATGATGGGGATGAGCTGGGATTGAACCCAGAGCTGTGGAGTTCTTGGGCCTCTAGGAGAATAATCTTGAACATGCAGGTTTCTGAGCCTCATCTTGGCCCTGCAGAATCAAGACTCTGGGGGCACACTTGGGAATTCAACAAATGTGTCTTTGGTGATTCTGAGGCTTCCCAAAGCTTGAGGTCTGTTGGCTCAAAGACTGCAGTCTTCTTGGGTGTTTAATAGATGGTGTCCTCTGGTCTCCCCATGCCATTCATCTTTCTGGGGATGCTGTCCACTTCCCCTTCCCCGGGCTCAGTGACTTGTTTGCGGATGACTTTAGAGGTTCTTTCTCACACTCTTCACAGGTACGGCTTTGTCATTGCTGTCACCACCATTGACAATATTGGTGCTGGTGTGATCCAGCCAGGCCGAGGTTTTGTTCTTTACCCAGTTAAGTACAAGGCCATTGTGTTCCGGCCCTTTAAAGGGGAGGTGGTGGACGCTGTCGTCACTCAGGTCAACAAGGTAAGATGATCCCCAGCAGTGGGTAGTCCTGGCTCCACTTACTGACTCTGTGTCCACCGCTAAGTCATTTTACTTCTTTGCGCTTCGGTTTTCTCACCTGTCAAATGGTGACCCTGCCTCACTTGGGGGTTTGTTGTTGTTAATTGCTATCAAGTCGGTACCAACTCATAGCGAGCCTATGCATAACAGAAAGAAACACTGCCCAATTCTGGGTAAACCTCATAATTGTTGCCATGTTTGAGCCCATTGATGCTACCACTTTGCCAATCCATCTCGCTGGGGGTCTTCCTCTTTTTCTCTGACCCTCCACCTTACCAAACATGATAGCTTTCTCCAGTGACTGGTCACTTTGGGATTGTTGTTGTTATGTGCTGTGGAGTCGGTTCCGACTCATAGCAATGACCCTGTACATTGTTTCCGAGGCTTTAAATCTTCACGGGAGCAGAAAGCGTTCTCCCATGGAACAGCTGGTAGTTTCGAACTGCTGACCCTGAGGTTCACAGTCCGATTCGTAACCACTACGCTACCAGAGCGCCTTGGTCCCTTCGGGGTAGGTGAGGTAATAGTCACACTTCTTAGCCGACTAGCTTACGATGATAGAGTTGTTACTGTGGCCAGGTGAAAAGAATTGAAAACAGATGCGACGAGTTATAATGGTTTCAAAACGTGAAGGAACTTCTAGGGAACAGATAAAGATAGGAAGCCTAAGAGACTTTGAGGGACAAAGTAAGCCAGACCACTCATTCCACCTTCTAGGTTGGACTCTTCACAGAGATTGGACCCATGTCCTGCTTCATCTCTCGACATGTAAGTCTGAGTGCTTGGTGGGGGAGGGAGGGTGGGATGAACTGCTGGAGGGTGTGAAGGAGGAGAAACATCCATTCAAGACCATCTGTTGGAGCTTTTCTTTAAACTGCTGACCCTGCATCACTCTCTTTTCAGTCCATCCCTTCGGAGATGGAGTTTGATCCTAACTCAAACCCACCGTGTTATAAGACGATGGAAGAGGTGAGTGGGTAGGAAGAGGTCACTGAAAGAAGAAGGGAGGAGAGAAGCAAACTCTTTGAGAAAGCATTGTCTTGGTGAGGAAGGGACAAGGGGGGGCAGAAGGGGAGGTCTCACTACCCTGTTTCCCACCTCTCTCCAGGACATTGTGATTCAGCAGGATGATGAGATCCGTTTGAAGATTGTGGGAACCCGCGTGGATAAGAACGACATTGTGAGTCTCTTGCCTGCTGCCACAGAGCTGTCCTGGACAGAGCTGGGTGCTATAGATTTCTGACCATCCAGACTTCCTGGGGCTTCTGTGCTCTTCTGCCACAAAGAGTTCCAGATGGCTGGTACTGGGTGCTGAGGGATGGTTCTGTGACCTTGGCTTCATTTCCTTTTTCTCTTACTTCTTACAGTTTGCTATTGGCTCCCTGATGGACGATTACCTGGGTGAGTGCCTGATTTTAAATGCTGGGACTGAGGCCTGAGAAAGGGCTGTGGAGTAGATGCTCGAGTCACACATGTGCTAGCAGCCTGCATGCTGTCTGCTCCGAAGATCCCAGGGCTTGTGCCCCACACAGTGGAAAGTACACAGATGGGGTCCAAGTTCAGAGTCCAATAATGTGTCTTTCCTGTTCTCACAGGCCTTGTGAGCTGAGTGCGGGGACCTCCTACCTTGTTTGGTCCTGGTTTAGGAAGCATGACCTTCACACCTCCCTCATCCAGAGGCCCAGTTTGGCTGCTGTGGGGGCAAAGCCAGCAAAGTTCCTTATCCCCAGAAGACACCTGGTTCTACTTCTGTCTTAGTGGCCATTCCCAGAGTTTTAACTTGGTGTTCTAACCATAAAAGATCCTCGATTCTCGAGAAGTGTTATCTCCTTCATTGTTAGGAGCAACAGTTCTTTTTGTAGTTCCTCATCCTCGCCGTGCTGCCTCAGCCACGCAAACCACTTGGCAACTAAACCACTTGGCAAGGTCAGAGGTTGACCTCAATGAAGGCAAGCCCACTGGTAGTAAATCTCTGGCTTTCAGTCAATCATACCAACATGCAAGTCATTCTGAGTCCTAATCTAGTCCTACTGTGTTCCCCTCCTGCCCCCAAGAGTATAACTGGGAAGGAGAGAAGAGGGGATGGCAGGGAGAGGTGACAAGAGATAGTGACACAGATTGTAAAGTCCCAACACAGCCCGTCCTAGGGAGGATACATAAACCACAGAATCCTGAATTTGTTAATCAATTCATCGTTGACTCATCGGGTTGCTCAACTCCCTTGAGTTAGGAGTAGTGCAACAAAAAACCCACGAGCTGACGATATGGTTGAACAAACACGCCCTCCTCTCTCACACTCTGCTTTTGCGGTTTGTCCACTATGGAGTGTCCTTTCTCAGTCTGTCTGCTCGCTGCTAACCTAGCCAATCTCAATGCAATCATTCTTGTTGTGCAGCTTCCCCTGACTTCCTTGGGAAGCAAAGCTAGGTGGTAGGAAGCCTGGGATTTGAGTTGAAACAGACCTGGCTCTCAGTCCTAACTGGGCTACCGTGTAAAATGAGCATAAAACCTTTCTTTAGATAGTTACTGGGAGGATCAGCTAGCATATAGCCACACAATTATTCTTTTTTTTTAAAATAAAGTTCATAAGGCAGTGATTTCCCACTTTCCCACCCCCAACCCCCCCCCCCATGAGATACTTGGCAATGTCTAGAAACTTTTGGATGTCACAATTTAGAGGGGGGATGCAACTGGCTTGTGGGTAGAGGTCAGGGATGTTATCAACTGTCCTACAATACACTGGGCAGCCCCCCCACAACGAAGATTATCTGGTCCTTAATGGCAAACACAGAATCCTGGGATGACACTGTAGAGTAAGCGCTGGACTGCTTAACTGTAAGGTCAACAATTCAAACCCACCCGCTGCTCCTCAGAAATACTACACAGCGTCGCTTGTTAGTCAGAATTGACTCAATGGTACTTAACAACAACAATGTAGGAAAAGCACTGGACTGTAAGCCTTAAGGTCGGCAGTTCAAACCCACCAGTCACTCCTCAAAAACCCCATACAGGGTCACTATGAGTTGGAAACAACTAAACAACACTTCGCAGCAATACCAGTGTTGGGCACGCTGAGGTTAGGAACCCTAATGGGAAGCATCCAGAACTGTTCCTGGGACTGGAGTTCCTGCTGCCTCCCCTTTAACCACCTCTGAGCAGACCCAGGCTCTTCCCTCAACTTCCCATACATAACTTTGTTGTTAAGTGCTGTGGAGTCAGTTCCAACTAGCAACCCTGTATAGGGTTTCTGAGGAGTGGCTGGTGGATTTGAACCACTGATCTTGTGGTTAGCAGTTCAGGGCTTAATCTTGAAGCGCCTCTTCAGTGTGTCACAAAAAACGTTCTGTTGTCATGATTCTCCTTTCATTTTTTGTTATGTAAGAGTTTGGAATTGAATTTATACTGAGATCATCATGGATTCACATATACCCCTTTCATGTTGAATCCCCAGCTCCCAGTTTGTCTAATACAAGAACATTTCTGTGCAATCTGCTTTTCAGTGGAAATGTTCTGGTTGTGGCTGGCATCACAAAGGCACTGTGTATGTTTTTAGTTGGTTTGTAGCTCTATCAAGTTGGTTCTGACTCAGAAACCTGTAGAGGGTTTCCGAGAAGGGGTTGGTGGACTTGTGGTTAGCAGCCCAGTACTTAACTCTACAGCATTACACTGGCACTCCATGATGCCACTATGTTGTTAAGTGCCATCAAGTCGGTTCCGACTCATAGTGACCCTGTGTAGGGTTTCCAAGGCTGTAAATCTCTATGGGAGCAGGAAGCCTCATCTTTCTTCCACGGAACAGCTGGTAGTTTCGAACTGCTGACCTTGAGGTTCGCAGCTCAACTCGTAACCAGTACGCTACCAGAGCTCCTCAGACGTTGTAGTCCAGCACGCTAATCCACAGCACCACAGTTAATCACGCAGGTTTGGCAGATTTTCCCTAGACCCTAATCATCAATTGGGAGAAAGAGGAGGCTTTCTGCTTTCCTAAGGGTTTACAGCCTCAGAAACGCCGCATGCTGGCTCTCCAGAGGCTGACTGGGAATGAAAGCGACAGGGAACTCCAGATGGTCAGTCAAGAGCGACTTTATTAACTAGCATATAGCTTTAAGTACACAGTCTTAGGTAGGAGGCATATCCAGACACCACAACAAAGCTAGAGTTTATTATTACTAGATAACAGGCACACATATTTTCTCATTTTAGATGACTCCCCCAGCCATCTGGTCAGTGTGTTTTGCTCCCATAATCTTTGGCATGCAAGATTTTCCTTGCGGTTCTCATCAAGACGTTCCTTGGTTTGAGTACTGCCTCAGAGTGGGGTTCACACACGTCCTGTTCTTGCTACATCTCCCCCTTTTTGTTTTTGTAAAGCAAGTAATAGAAGCGCTTCTTGTGATTTCTCTATAAAGCTTAATCTTCATTGTATGCATTTCTAGACTAAGGATAGTAAAAGAATAATAATATAATTATTCCAGCAATACTAGAACTTCCCCAATTATGAAACCAATTCTTAGGACTAAATCGCTGAATGGCTTAAAGAAATGTTTCAGCTACATTAGAAGCATGATTAATTTGTATATGCTGTTTAAAGGTATGATTCCTCTGAGCTTCTAATTTCTTTATATCTATGGCACTCTGGTAGTGTAATGGTTACAAATCGGGCTGCAAACACCAAGGTCGGCAGTTCGAAACTACCAGCTGTTCCATGGGAGAAAGATGAGGCTTTCTGCTCCTGTAAAGATTTACAGCATCGGCGCTATGAGTCAGAACCAACTCCATGGCACATATAACAACAACAACGTAGACATATTACCTCTGAAACCATAGAGATGATTTTTTATTTTTTGCCACTGTTTCACTACAATTAGATTCAGCCGCGGTCACACAGAAATTGCACTGCCAATCACATTTAAGTGAATTTTTATATTCTAATGCTACAGTTTGTTCTCCTAGCCATGTTACAGATTGTTGCAATTCATATACTTGAGAAACAATTTCTCTATTTTATCTCCTTGACTCCATAGATAATGAGTTGCCAGTTTTGTACAAATGCAGCATTTTTAATACTTTGACTCAAAGCCACTCCTGCCACTGTAGCAACTGTAACTGTAGCTATAAATCCAAGGATTATGGCTACAAGGGCTCCAATAAACCTTTTTGTTCTACTTAACACTTTACCCAACATTTTCATTAATACATATATTTCTGCACTTTGTTCCCAGGGTCTGGTTAGATTAACGGGAAGCCAAACTCACAAACAAGACTTTAACAAGATAATAGACATATTTTTGTTATAAAGCATATGATTCAAATAAGTATACAGTTTACAGGAATGACAAGTCAGACTTTTGTTAGTCACAAATAACATTAGCCTTTTCTTCCAATGAACAATTTGTTAAACATTTTCCATGAGGTCCCCAATCAATAATGGTGACTGTAACATTCTTTAATACTTTAGCATGTTCCCACTGCATTTAGGCCATTTCAGTTTGTCTAGAAACAATTCAGTTACAACTCATCTGAGGACATTCTTTTTCATTATTCTTTTGTTCCATAATCACATTTGTCACATTGTCATAAAAAGTAAAACCTCCTAACAATACAAAATGCCTTGTGTCCGTTTTTGCATTAATCCAATGATTCCACCCTTGCTGTCTTGTTTTTATACATAGTTTCCTCTCCCCTTAACAGGCAAGATATCAAATCCCAGAGTCAAATTAATTTCCTTTCCTTCTTCATGAGGGAACTGTGGACCCTTATCAATCCAGGGCTTGGGCAAACAAACGCTGTTATTCACAAGGACTGTTAGTCCCAACTCCTTCCATTCTATTAATTGAAGTAAAGGAGGATCAAAAAGTTCTGCCTGCTGTGCAGAAGTGAAGGGACTGGTAACCACCCTTCCCGTGGGACCCCAATAAGCCGCTTTTCCTTTTCCTGAGCCATCCACAAAACAGGTATCTGCTCTTGTAATGGGAGTGCTCAAGACAATGTTAGAGATTGCAAACAGTGTACGTTAAAAAAATCCCAAGGTTTAGATTGAGAGTAACGAATTGAAATAATTTCTTGAAATTCAGCAACTGCAATTTGCCATTGTATGTGCAAGTAAACTCGCTTTATGGGTCTCTGTTCCAATTCCTCTACACAATTTCATATTATCAAAAATGTTTTTTTTTTAAATGTTACCAGTTTCCCTATAAGGCCTAATTGCTACTTGACAATCTTGATTTGCATTATCATAAACTAATATTCTGCGGGAGAAAGATGAGGCTTTCTGCTCCCGTAAAGATTTACAGCCTTGGAAACCCTGTACAGGGTCGCTATGAGTCGGAACCGACTCCGCGGCACGTAACCACCAAGCTAATGTTCTAAGGAGAGTTTCTGCTGCCACAGTTATCACTAATCCATATTCCCTTGCTCAGTGGTCTCTAATAAACGCTTTTCTGTAGTAGATAATGTTTGCAAAGGGTCTCGAGACAAAAGCTCACTAGGAGCCGTATTTTGCCCCGCAGTTTGCAATGGTTCCAAAATCCATTTTATTAATGACAAGCTATGGACAACATTGTGAAATATGAGTATTCCAGAACACTTAATTGTACTTCTGAGAAATCTGTACCTGGACCAAGAAGCAGTTGTTCACGAGCAGAGCATGGGAACACTGAATGTTTTAAAACTGGGAAAGGTGTGC
>NW_006408828.1:2693119-2770361 GCF_000296735.1 Chrysochloris asiatica
GGCTTTTAGGGAAGGTTTTTACATTTATCTGTGGGTATCCAGGGCTCATGTATGGAATTACTAACCAGCATGACTGAATAATCAGATGAGGGACAGTTTGCTATGTCTGCTAGGTGGCTATAGTTTGATCCTCATTTCTCCTCATTTTAGATGACTCCCCCAGCCACCTGGTCAGTGTATTTTGCTCCCATAATCTTTGGCATGCCAGGTTTTCCTTGCGGTTCTCATCAAGGTATTCCTTGGTTTGAGAACTGCCTCAGAGTGGGGTTCACACACGTCCTGTTCTTCCTACACCCACGGGGTCTCTATGATTCAGAATGAACTGAACGGCACACAACGATCAGTAATTTCAGGGTAAAATTCTCCCAAGTTCTCAAAAGAAGCAACCCATTTGAACCATGTGTTATTGTTACTGTTTTTGTTATGGTTAAGTGCCACTCAGTCAGTTCTGACCCACAGTGACCCTGTATAGGACTTCCAAGGAGCGGCTGGTGACCTTGAACTGCCAACCTTCTGGTGGTTCAAGCAGACTTTGCAGTCCAAGGCATTAACCCACAGTGCTACACCAGGACTCCTGTAAATCGTGTAGGGTATCAGAATTAACACCTAGCCTGGAATGGACTGATCGAGAGCTGTTTAGGTCGCCATGAGGATGTGGTTGTAGCTCCGGGAAGCCTGGCACAGGGTGGGAAGGGTGTAGATGGAACTAGAGATGATCTCTAGGACTTCAGATCTTTTCAGGTTGCAGTAGAGGATTTTCTCTGAAAGTTACAGCATCTTGAAGAAGGCACAGGCTAATAAAATAGTACCATGTGCCTGGTGTGGAGTCCTGGTGTGGCGCCTTAGGATAAGCACTCGGCCTCAAGGTCCGTTTGAACAACAAGGTCAGTGGGTAACACTCACCAGTTGCTCCTCAGAAGCCCTATCTATACAGGGTTGATAGGAGTTGGAACTGACTTGATGGCACTCAAAACATGTGCCTAGTATGGCACAAGGTTGGCAGTTCAAACCCACCACCAGCTGCACACCTACACAGGTTGCTATGAGTTGGAACCGACTGGACAGTACTTAACCACAACCAACCATGTGCTAACACTGTGTTAAGCTCTGCTATGGATTGAATTCTGTACCCTACATATGTGTCCATTTGATTCTTGGTGGTTTGGCAATTATGTATTGGTGTCATGTTATAGTTATGTGATTATCTTCCATGATGTGATCTGTCTTGATAAACCAATACAAGGATTAAGGGTGGGCTGTTGTTGTTGTTGTTGTTAAGTACCGTGGAGTCAGTTTCGACTCATAGCGACCCTGCACAGGGTTTCCTAGGCTGTAAATCTTTACAGGACAGAATGCCTCATTTTTCTTCCACGGAACAGCTGGTAGTTTTGAACTACTGACCTTGAGGTTGGCAGCCCAACCCGTAACCACTACGCTACCAGAACTGCTACAATATTCTTAATTGCATCACAACCCTGATCTAATGATGTAAGAGTTTCCTAGAAGGGGTGACCTGCAAAACCCTTCATCTTAACAAGAGAAAACAGGAGAGAGAAGTGAGCAGGCAGAGAGGGACCTGCGACCACCAAGACAGAAGAGCTGCAAGTGGAGTGCATCCCTTGGACCTGGGGTCTATGCCCTGTGAAGCTCCTAGATCTAGAAAACGATGAATGTCAAGACACCTGGAGCTTTCTCTCTGAGGAATGCTGGACCTTCAGATGCTAAAAGGAGAGCAGACCTTTCACCAGGGTTCTGAAGTCAGATTCTACCATCCTATACTGCGGAATACTTGATTGCTGCTCCCATGAGTGTTGATAGTTGATCTGAGCAAAATGATTGATAGCTTAAATTTTTTCTCCATTTATCATGTTGTTATTTATTGGTCCAGTGATGAGGCTTTTTGTTTTCTTTACAGTAAGGTGCAACCCATATCAAAGGCTCTGGTCTTTGATTTTCATCAGTTGTTGTTGTTGTTGTTGTCAGGTGCCATCGAGTTGGAACTGACTCATAGCAACCCCATGCACAGCAGAACAAAACAATATCCGATCCTGGGACAACCTCACTACTGCTGCCACGCTTGAGTTCATCAATGCTGCCACCTGGCCAATCCATCTCGTTGGGGGTCTTTCTCTTTTTCTCTGACCCTCCATCTTACCAAGCATGATATCCTTCTCTAGCGACTGTTCCCTCCTGACAATATGTCCTGGCCTTCAAGGAGCACCCTGGCTGCACTTCTTCCAAAGCTTCACGCCTCTAAGGTTGTCAGCGGCTGTCTAGAACAAGAACACCTCAGCATGGAGATCTGCCAGCAGCGCATAGCCTGTTGAACTGGTCTCAGACCCACTGCCTTAGAGGAGGGTCCGATGTCATTCTGAATGAGTGAATGAGGCTCGGCAGGGTCATGACTCCTCAGGCGGCACTGCCATGGCAAACCCAGCCAATTCCATCTCGCCATTTCAGCTCAGGTCCCAGAGGATCTTCTTTTCTAGGGGCAGCAGCATCTAGCCCTGCGTGGGAGAAAAGAGAGGCTGTGGAGATGTGGAGGTTCATGTTCTCTTAATGAAGCTCCTTTCTACAACGCACAGCCCATTGCAAAGGACCCATAGGCGGGCAATCCACCGCCTGCCTTATCATGTGTGAGTTAAGGAAAATTCAACCAGAAGCTCTAGCAACTGCTTTCACAGACACTATCACATTTAACCCCTAACAACCTTAGCGTATTATCCCATCTTCTTGTTGTTAAGTGCCGTCGAGTCAGTTCCAACTCACAGAGACCCTGCATTGGGTTTCCCAGGAGCGTCTGGTGAGCTTGAACTGCCGACCTTGAGGTTGAAACAGACCTTGCAGTCCAGCGCATTAACCCACAGTGCCACTCCAGGATTCCCATCTTAGAAATGGGTAAAACGAGACTGGGTAACCTGCCCCCAAGACAGCGTCTGGATTTAATCCCAGGTCAATCTGACTGCAAATACCATCCAATATGCACTAAATCTTATGCGGTAGTAGTTCGTTCGGGAAAGAGCGACTGATTAGTGTGTTTGTGTAAAACGATCAAGGAAATCTGCGAGACCTGAGAGTCTATATTTGGGTCATTAGACAGGAAAGGGGAGGACGGGATAGGATGCTCAGATTAGCAGAATTTGTGTGAGGTATGGCCTTTAACAGGAGTCACAAGCATGCATCCTTTGAGGAATAGGAAGTGACAAGTGATGAGTGGTGAGCTTCGTTGCAGTCGCGTAAATGCAAGTGCTAGTAAACTCGGGAGCCGAGGATTGGTGACGCTTACCTGGAGAATGCGGTTGTTAAACGTACGCCAGAGCGCACACACACAACAGCACGCAAAACTGGGAAGAGCTGTTGCTTTAAGGAGCGTGCCCGTACATCCTCACGTGACCCCGGCGTCCGCGTCCTTCCAATCCTCATACAGGCCAATCATGTAGCGAGAAGCCTCCTGGAGGGCGGGAGCTTCGTACGGTGCTCGCCGATTGGTTGTGTTCATGGAGGGCGGGGCCCGGACACCGAGAGAGGGAATTAGCGTGGAGAACCGGCTGAGTGGGAGCGGCGGTCATCTCCTCAGCCGTCCTCGCCGCGCGGGAGCAGTCAGGTGAGCAGGCCCTCCCTCGGCCCAAGGACTCCCCGCCTGCCGCGGGCTGCGTACTCACCAGTCCCCTAGCCCACTCCGTCCGGGCCCCCCCGCCCCTGCGCCGACCACGTGATCCTGGCTTGGTGACCCCTGACCTCCCTCCTCCATCCCACCCCGCCACTTCTAGTCTAAGATGAGGGAGGTCAGTTCCCACGCCTTCTCGTTTGTAGAGTTCGTGGCCCCGCTTGTGGTGGGGGAGGTTTGGTTAGAGCCCACACTTTGTAGGGTGTCATGGGGTGCTCAAAGGAGCCCAGGTGACACAGAGGCTTAGCTGCAAACCTGTTGATGGGCGGTTCGAACCCACTAGCGGCTCCAGGAGAACTATTTGGCAGGCGGCTTCCGTTAAGATTTTTAGCCTTGGAAACCCTATGGGGCAGTTCTGCTCTGTTCTGTTGCGTCCCTTTGACTCGGAATAGGTTGGATGGCAGCGGGTTTGGTTTGATTTGGTTTGAATGTGGGTACTGAACTTCCTATACGGCTTTGGCAGGGGCATAATGCACCCATTTTACAGGTGAAGAAACTGATGCTTGGTCCATATCTGTTGGCGATCAAGGGTAAGGAGTGTGGGTCTTCAATGCCGAGGCTGTAGATAGTGGTCACCTGCTCTTCACAGGATATAGTGTGAAGATTAGGAACAAGGGTTTGAGCCCTTGCACCCGGCTTACTCAGTGCTCACTGGAGGATTTTGAAGGAGTCATTTAACCAAAGACAACCTAGGTTGTAAAATGAGCCTTCAAAACAAAACAGTTGCCCATGAAGTCTCTTCCACTCCCAGTACTGACTCACAGGGACCCTGTGTATGTCAGAGTAGAACTGTGCTCCATTTTCCAGAAGTGGCGCACCAGGCATTTCTTTCAAGACTCTTTTGGGTGGACTTGTACTGCCGGCCATTTGGTTAGCAGCCAGGCTCTACCAGGGCTCCTTTTGAAATGAACATAAAACTGATTGCTATCAAGTCTTTCTGATTTATAGCTGCTTCATTGCACAGAGGAAAAACTGCCCACAGAGAGTTTCCAAGACTGTATTCTTTATGGGCCTATGGGAACAGCCCACACAGAGTTTCCAAGATTGTAATTTTTATGTATTGGACTGGGTAAATCTGCGGCAAAAGAACACTTTTAAAGTGTTCAAGACGTCTCTTTGAGGTCCAAGGTGTACTATGTGACCAAAACCCGAGTATTTTCAGTCTCCTCATAAGCATTCAATCAAGAAGTTAAATGATATATTGCACTAGATAAATCTGTTGCATGAGACCACTTTAAAGTGTTGAAGAGCAAAGATGTCAGTGTGAGGACTAAGGTGCGTCTGACCTAGCCATTGCATTTTTAATAACCTCATATGCATGTGAAAGTTGGACAGTGAATATGAAAGACCATAGGGAAATTGTTGCATTTATGTTAGGGTGTTGGAGGAGAATATTAAAAGTGCCATGGTCTGCTAGAAGAACAAACAAATCTGTATCAGAAGAAGTACAACCAGAATGCTCCTTAGAAACCAGGATGGCGAGTCATTGCCCCTCATACTTTGAACATAATATTAGGAGGGACCAGTCTCTGGAGAAGTACATCATGCTTGGTAAAGTGGAATGTCAGTGAAAAAGATGCAGACCCCAATGAGATGGATTGGCCCAGTGGCGGCATCAGTGGGCTCAAGCTTAACAGTGATGGTGAGGATGGCCCAGGAGCGCACAGTGTTTCATTCTGTTGTGCATAAATAAGGTCGCTGTGAGTCGGAATAGACTTGATGGCACCTGATAACAACAGCCCTGGTGTGGTGCTGTAGGACAAGCACTGGACCACACGTTTTAATTGTAAGGTTGGCTGATCAAGCTTACCAGCATCTCCTCGGAAACCCTATATGGGTCGTGATGAGTCGGAACTGACTCATAGTGACTTCATGGCACTTAACAACAACTACAACAACATATGCACGCAAATATGACAAATAGGTCAACGAAAAAGGAAAGCTGAAGGCGTCATGTCTTTGATTTATGGTATTAGCTAAGAATATAGAATATACCGTGGATTGGCAGAAGAATGAACAAAATCTGTCTTGGAAGTGGTATAGCCAGAATGCTTTTAGAAGTGAGGACGGTGAGACTTTGTCTCATTTACTTTGGACATGCTATTGGGGGGACTAGTCTTTAGAAAAAGACTTGCGTGGCAGAGGGTCAGCATCAGAGGAAGCTCATAGACAGGCTCGATCGACACTGTGCCTGCAACAATGCGCTCAAAGTAACAATTGGGAGGCTGGTGCCGGACTGGGCAGTGTTCTGTTCTGTTGTGTATAAGGTTGATGTGATGGCATTTAACACCACCGCCAAATCTTTATGGAAGCAGACTACCATAGCTATCTCTCAAGAAATGACTGGTGGGTTCGAACGGTTGACCTTTTGAATAAGTGCTTAACCACTGCGCCACCAGGACTTCTGAAATGGACATGTTGTTGTTGTTAGGTACCATCTAGTGATCCTGTGCCCAGCAGAAGGAAACATTGCCGGTCCTGTGTCTCCTCATAGCTGTTACGTTGGGGGCCATTGTTGCTGCCACGGTGTTAGTCCATCTCGTTGAGGGACTTCCTGTGCCCACGTGATACCTGTGACGTGGTTCCTCAGGCAATAGCACCCAATCCAAAAAATAGCTGTTCTTTATTCGGTTTTGCAGGCAAGTGTTCATTGAGGACGTATTATGTTCTGACACTGTACTGGACGCTGGGGATGCAAAGGTAAGCAAACACATGATCCTTGCCTGCATGGAACTTACAGTTCTAGTGTGGGGGCAGGTGCTAATCAAAAGTTACAGAAAGAGGAGTATATGATTACAAAGCCAGAGGACTACTCTGCAGGTAAATACTGGGATGGGGGGAGGGGTGCAGGGGGTGATCTCGGGTGGCTTCCCTGAGACAGTGATGTTTGAACTGAGATCTGAAGGAGTGGGCAGGAGTTCACTTCACAGAGGACTGGGGTGGAGGGCCAGGAGGAGAATGTTGGGAGCAGAGGAAACGGATTGCAGGAAGGGCCGCAGGTATGAACGCAGGTACAGGAGAGAAAATGGTGAGATTCTCTGCAGGAGCAGGAGGCAGCCCGTGCTGGTCTTGGGAGCCCAGGTACAGATTTGTTTGTTAGTCTAAAGGTGATGGAGTCCTGGGGTGGCGCTGTGGGTTAATGCGCTGGACTGCAAAGGCAGTTTGAACCACAAGGTTGGTGGTTCAAGCTCACCAGTCTCTCCTCAGAAACCCTGTACAGGGTCGCTATGGGTCAGAACCAACTAGACCACCCTAATAATCATAACAACTAAAGGTGATGGGGCACATTGGGAGAGGCCAGGCAGGCTGCCCCTTAGATTGAGTGACCCAGTGAGTCTTGCCAGGGGCCTGGTAGGGGTAGCACCCTGGGTGGGTCACTGTGGAGTGGAGTCTTACTGCCTGAGGCCTGTCTCCTAAGGTGTGGCATGCGCTGTTGCAGTCGGTCATTGGCTGTTGTTTTGAGTGAGTTCTCTCTCTGCCGGGCTGGGGACAGATGAGCGCGTCTCTGCTTTCAGAGCTTGCAGGCAAACTGGAAGGACCAGACATGAGTACCACACCCAATGACCACAAGTCTGACAGTCCCAGGTGGCATAGGGGACAAGGAGACCCCAAAAGAGAAGTGAGAGTTGTCTTGACAGAGGAGAGGACTTGGAGTAGGCTGAAACCAGCCTGGGCAGAGCCGTGGTAGAGGAGCACAAGGCCAGGCCTGAGGACAGTGGGGTGGCCGTCCTAGGAGGGAGGGTCAGATTGACGAGCTATGGGATTTGGGGCTAGCTGCAGAATGCAGGGCCAGGGACAGTGAACTTTATAAGCAGTGGGCACTTTCTCTATTATCACGCTTGCCTGCCTGCTAGCCAGACTGCTGTCTGCTCTGAGCCTCTGTTTCCTTTGGTTCCGAGGATCCCTAGTCTTCCTCTGGGCTCCTAGGGAGACTGGGGAGACTCTCAGGCCGGCCTTCTCTTCCCAGCTCCATCGGGGCCATGTCGGAGCGAGAAGAGCGGCGGTTTGTGGAGATCCCTCGGGAGTCCATCCGCCTCATGGCAGAGAGCACGGGCCTAGAGCTGAGTGACGAGGTGGCTGCTCTGCTCGCAGAGGATGTGTGTTACCGCCTAAGAGAGGCCACGCAGGTACCACTCCCCCAGCCCCGGGCACCTGCCACTCTCAGTCTTGGTCTTCTTCTAGCCAACTTGTCCTTCCAGCAGACACATGCTGGCATCTCAGCAGCTGGGCAAGCAGAGCAGATTCCTGCTCATGTTCTGCAGATGAGAAACTGAGGCTCAGGGAGAGGACGTAACCAGAGCAGGGGGTGTTTGTACAAGGGCAGAGCTGGAACCCACTCTTTCTGGTTGCTGCTCTGGGCATCTGCTTTGCTGCCTCTCTTCATCTGGGGGGCACGCTGTCTTCCCCCTTCCCCACTCCAGTCCCCTAACGCTGGCTACTGTTCCTCCCCTCTCAGAATAGCTCTCAATTCATGAAGCACAGCAGACGGCGGAAGCTGACTGTGGAGGATTTCAACAGGGCCCTTAGATGGAGCAGTGTGGAGGTGAGTGGATGTGAGTGCAGCAAGACCTGAGGACCAGAGAGAGCCAGACACACATCCACAAGCTTACTGCAGTGGCAGGCCAGGTGCTGGGCCCAGTCCCCAAGGGCTGCAAGTTCAAAAGAGGAGAGGAGGTTTCTTGTAGAGGTGGGACTTAAGCTGGGCCTTGGAGGAGGAAGAGAGGGCATCTGGGTAAGGGAGGAACTTGAACTAAAGTATGGGTGTTCTAGTGGGAGGGGTATAGGTGTTCTGGGGAGGCAGGTGAGAGAGGGTCATAGAAGAGAGCAGTTTTCAGAGGGAGTGAGAGACCGACCCGCAGTACAGAGGGAGGATGAAGGGTTATGTTAGAGGGGCCCAGGCTCTACCCACAGGCCCACCAAGTCTGGATGCCCTGGCTAGATTCCCAGTGATGGTCCTGAGCCCCCACCCTGACCAGAAGGACCATGTAGGTGTGGGTAACTCCCGGATTCCGGCTGCCCTCTGTCTCTTTCCTCAGGCTGTGTGTGGCTACGGGTCCCAGGAGGCCCTGCCCCTGCGTCCTGCCAGGGAGGGTGAGTTCTACTTTCCTGAGGACCGAGAGGTGAACCTGGTGGATCTGGCCTTGGCCACAAACATCCCCAAGGGCTGTGCCGAGACAGCTGTGAGAGGTGGCTGCTGGGGCAGGAGCTGGGCACTCAGAGGGAGGAGGTGGGCTGGCGGGTAGAGGGAGCAGAACTAGGTTACAAGGGCCAAGACCCAGGCCTTCCCATCTCTCTGCTCCACTGTAGTTCATGTGTCCTACCTGGATGGCAAAGGGAACCTGGCACCGCAGGGATCAGGTAAGAGGCCCTGTAGGGCCACGTCTTCCCTGTACATATGTATGGATGGCACAGGACACGGCAGCATGTCTATGGTTATACATGGGGTCGCCGAGTCTGAACCAACGCAGTGGTACCTAACAACAAGCTCTGGTGGTACAGAGATTGAGTGCTCAGTACCTAACCAGTTTGGTGGTTCGGATACAGCAACTGCTCTGTGGGAGAAAGATACGGCCATCTGCTTCCCTAAAGTTTGGTGGCGGTGGTGCGCTGTTGAGTTGGTTCTGACTCAGTGACCCTCTACAGGGTTTCTTAGCTGTTAATCTATGGGGGCAGAAAGTCTTATCTTTCTACCACGGAGCTACTGGTGGATTCGAACTGGTGACTTTACAGTTAGCAAGCCCAATGTGTAACCCACCCACTAAGCTGCTAGGGCTCCTTTCTCTAAAGATGATAGCTTGGGAAACCCCAAGGGACAGTTCTAGTCATCCTATGAAGACTCTAAGATTCAGAATTGACTTGATGATAATGAATAATGAATGGGTTTGCCTTGTACCAAGTTCTGAGCTGGCCTGGGCCCTGCCCGGGGGGCTTGGTTTTGGGAGATGTACTCCCAGACCCATAACCTGTCATAGTTCATGGACTTGGAGGCCAGCACAGAAGTCTAGCCAGCAAGCTGGGGTCCCGAGGGAGCTGTTGAGCTTCCAGGGAATGCTGAGTCAAGCTTCCCGGGCCTGGGCCTTAAGGACTGAGCAGGAAGTTGCCTGGCTAAGGTGGGTTGGAGAGTGGGTTGCTCTGAGTGTCCAGTGTCCCTGTGCTCTGGGAGTCCTGTCTGAATGGGTTCCTGTGAGTGCATGTGCCCTTCCCCCCTGACCACTTCCTGCCCACTCTCTCACAGTGCCCAGCGCTGTGTCCTCACTAACGGATGACCTTCTCAAGTACTATCAGCAAGTGACTCGGGCTGTGCTAGGAGACGACCCGCAGTTGATGAAGGTGAGCTTTCACAGCCCATGAGTTCCTGAAGGCCTGCATTTCCCGTCTTCTCCAGAGAGTCTGGCTGGTGTGGGGCTCCAACTGCTCACAGGACTGTGGTGTCTGGGGGGAGTGGGGGGGCTACCCGCCAGTCCTGACTCCCCTTCAGACTCCAACAAAGCCCTTGTTCCTTGAGGAGCAGGGCGATCTGTCCTCCCATACCTTTGGCTTGGGGCTCACTTTCTGGGGTTTCTCTTGATCTGGGGCCAAGTGAGGCATACACAGCCTCTGCCTGGACCCAGAAGGCCGCAAAGAGCAATTAGAGGGGCCAGGAAAGGGTCCCGGTGCCTCAGACCAGTCCCTGCAGCCTCTGCCAACTGGTCCCTGGGGCTGCCGCTGGGCCTGCTGGGCGGTCCCCTCGGTGCAGACTCCGGAGGGCTCCTTTGGTGGTTTGCCCAAACCACAAGAGGGTGGTGGCCTCCCTCTTGTTGAGGGTTTTATAGTTTCCACAGCTTTGCATCTGCCTCCTGCTGCTATTTCTCATGCAAAAGTCAGAACGCTGCTACTTTTCATTCCCGTCTTTGAAACTTGGCTCCTATTTCCCAGCCACAGTGTGGGCGGCTGGCTATGGAGCCAGCAGAACTTGGGAGCTGAGCCCTTCAGCACAGCCTATGGTCTGCTTTCCACGACGGCTGGACGCGGAATCTTGGTGCACAGGCATTTAGACGACACAGATGATGGAGATGCAGACCTGAGGTGGGGGTAGAGGTGGGGTGCCATCGAGTTACAAGACTCTGTGTAGGGGTTCTGAGGTTATATCCATCTTTACCGGAGCAGAAAGCCTCAGCTTTCTCTCTGGAGTGACTGGTAGATTCGAACTGCTGACTTTGTGATTAGCAGCCCAACTTGTAATCCACTACACTATCAGGGCTCAGACCCAAGACAGCTGTGGTTATTTACGTGTTCTAATACATATTTTCTGCTTTTAAAAGAAACACTTGGTGGTGCTGTGAGTTAAGCATTGGACTGCTAACCACAGGGTACGTGATTCAGAGCCACCAGCTGCTCAGCAGGAGAGAGACGAGGCTGTCAGATCCCGTGAAGATTCACAGCCCAGAAGCCCTGAGGAGCAGCTCTGCTCTGTCCTTTGGGGTCAGCTGAGTCAGAATTGACTCCATTCCAGTGGGCTTGCTTTCGGTGTGGCTTCACCGTTGTCTAGGGTGCTGTTCAGTCAGTTCCGACTCTAGTGACCTGACGTACACCAGCACACTGCCCAGTCCTGTGTCCTCCGCACAGTCCTTGCTGTCTTGGAGCCCATTGTTGTAGCCACAGTGTCAGTCCGTCTCCTTAAGGGCCTTCCTCCTTTTCACTCACCCTCCACCACACCCAAGCATGTCCTTCTCCTGACAACATGTCCACAGTGTGTGAGGCGAAGTTTCGCTGTTGGCATGCTGAAGGGCATTCTGCTTTTTGCCAGGAAGGTGGGCTCATTTTGCTGACAGTCTTGGCTGTACTCAGTATATACGAAGGGATTGTTTCTAACTGGTGAATTGACTTTCCGTGGGAGAATATCGGCTTTACACCATTTCATTGCAATGATTACAATCTCCTCCGTGCATCATCGTTCAACAGGATTGCTTCCATACCCTCTTGTTTTTTGGGGGGTGGGAGATGTACACGAAAACACTCAGGAATATATAATGATTTAAGCAACCAAAGGGCACACCCACCAGAGGACTTTTCCATTATCTTTTCATTTCATTTATGTGCTTTTCTGAAATTCCTGGTACATCTAAGACACTAGTCTGGGCTAACAGTAGAAGTTGTTAGGTGCTGTGAGTTCAGCCTGGATCTTAACAGACAGAACTGCTCCATTGGGTTTTCTAGGCTGTCAGCTTTACAGAAGCCGACCATCAGGCCTTGCTTTCATGGGACCACCGGGTGGGCTTTAACTGCTGACCTCTTACACATGTTTGCACCACCAGGGTCCCTCACTGTAAATGTGCAATAGACAAATATGTCAAGTGTGACCTCTCCAGTGGGACTGCCCAGTTTCTACTTATAAATCATAATTAGTATAAACCAGAGTCGCATTCTTAGACATCTGGTTTGGCAACTTGCTTTTCTCAGTTAAAAGCATATTGTCTTCAGTGACCCACAGTGCTACGTCTGGGGGGGTGTGAGTCGCTTCCCATGGGACAGAGTCACAGAAGTGGAACTGCTGGTGCAGAGTATGAATAGTTCCAGTGTGAATATAAATGCTCCACTGCTGTCCCACAAAATGCCCCTTTCCAGTGGGGCTGTTGGTCTCAGTGCCGTCTGGCCCTCCCTTCCAGATTGCCCTCCAGGACCTGCAGACGAACTCCAAGATAGCAGCGCTTCTGCCCTATTTTGTGTATGTGGTCAGTGGGGTAAGTGAGCAGGCTGGGCCAGGGCAGAAGTAGCCCAGTGTGTGCAGGGCCCATGGCAGGTGCTGCCCACTTGTCTCCTTGACGTCTCTCCTTTTCTACAGGTGAAATCCGTAAGCCATGATCTGGGCCAGCTGCACCGGCTGCTGCAGGTGGCCCGGAGCCTGGTTCGGAATCCACACCTCTGCCTGGGGCCCTACATCCGCTCCCTTGTGGGCAGTGTCCTCTACTGCGTCCTGGAGCCACTAGCTGCCTCCATCAACCCCCTGAATGACCACTGGACTCTGCGGGATGGGGCCGCCCTCCTCCTCAGCCACATCTTTTGGTAGCCACTGGGCTGTGAGCTGCAGAGCCAGCCAGCTGAGTTGGGGAGGGACGCAGGCTGTAGCCTCCAGCTTTGAGGCTGTATCTTGAGAGAGTGGGGAGCCCTTTTGTCTCTTCCCAGTGGGTGTGCCATGGCACCCTGGGAGTCGACATGGTTTTGGTGCTACAGGCCAGTCCCCCCAGCGGCTCGAGTGCCTCAGGAAGGTGCCTGACTGAATGCTGCTCCCACAGGACTCACGGGGACCTCGTAAGTGGCCTCTACCAGCAGACCCTGCGTTCCCTGCAGAAGGTCCTGGCCGACCCTGTGCGACCTCTCTGCTCTCACTACGGGGCGGTGGTGGGGCTACACGCCCTGGGCTGGAAGGTGAGAGCTCCCTTTGTAGTTAAAAAAAAAATACTTGCTTCGTTTTTGTTTTTTTTTAAATCACATGTTGTGTATCTTTTATTCTAAAAATGGTGCATGCTTGTTGGTGTCATTTATTGAGCTCTGACAGTAATCGCCTGGCTTCTTGTATAGAGATGTCTCATCCGTTCAGGAAATCCTGCAGGGCAGGTGTGTGTGTAGCTTCTTGTAAAGCCCTGCCCAGTCTAGTTTATTGAGGTGAGGACATGTTCCTGCAATACTGAGAGGTTGACTTTGGTCGAACACCCTTTACCATGGTTCTTTCTCCCATTGCCATCAAGTCAATTCAAATGCATAGCAACCCTGTGTAGGTTGCTGAGGCTGTCAACTTTACTGGGGCAGAAAGACGCATCTCCCCCCCACCCCACCCCCAGGAGCAGTTGGTGGGCCTGAATTGCTGACCTTGTGGTTCGCACTCCAGTGCTTCTCCTATGGAGCCACCGCACACGTGTTACCATCTCTGTTGTTGTTAAGTGCTGTCAAGCTGATGCTGACTCATAGCAATCAGGTATAGGGTTTCCAAGGAGCCGCTGGTGGGTTTGAATCACCAACCTTGTGGTTCAAAGTCCAGTGCTTGTCCTACAGTGCCACCAGGATTCGTTGATTAAATGACTGCCTTGGTTCCTCTGCATTTAACTGCTTATGTTTGTGGGGTTTTCCACCAAACCACTTTTGCAGACAAGGAATATGTTCAGCTTGCTACTGTAGAGATTTTGTCTGGAGTTAGACTGACTCAGGTCTGTCCTGGACAGACTTGAAGTCACTGTATTAAGTCTTGACCCTGAACATGTCATTCCTCCATTTTTTAAGGTCTTCATTGTCCTTCAGAATGCCTTCATGATTTTCCCTGAAGTGAACCTGCATGTATTTTATAATTTTCAATCTGTGTTTCTTGTTGGTATATAGGAATGCAATGGACTTTTGTGTCTTGATCTTATATCCAGAGACTTTACTATCATTTCTAATAATTTATATGTAAATTTAAAAAATAGAAGATCTTATTACATGCAAATGACAGCTTGATGTCCTCTTTTCAAATCCTAGTGACTTACATTTCCTTTTACCTTCTCATTAGGGCCAGTGATGTCTGTTTGCTTTTGATAATGGACCTTTTTAAAGAAGTACTAATGACCTTTTCCATTCAGATTTAGTTTACTTGTTTTTGTGTTTATAGATTCCCTTTCATAGACCAAGGAAATTACTTAATTGTCTTAGTTTTATTATTAGTTTTTGTTGAATTCTAATCGAGTGGTTTTCTGCATCTACTGAAACAATCCTAAGGTTTTTCTGCTTTTATGTGATAATTGTGATTGATACTTATGGCTAGGTTTTCAAGTAATAAGCCATTTTTAAATCTCTGGGGTACATTCAGCATAGTTTCTTGGTATCTACTTTTCAAAAGTAGTAGGGTTTTAATTGGGATATATTTTTTATATACTCCCAAATTTTCTTAAACAAAAAACGTTACGGATTGGAGTGAAGTCGGTCATTAGTACGATGTGTCTCATGTACTGTCCTTGTCTGGTTTTTCTGTCCCAGGTATTATACTGGCCTCCTAGAGCGGGTGGGAGCCCTGGTGTGGTACAGTAGGAGAAGCCCTGGACCCCGAGGTTGGTTTGAACTGCAAGGTCGGCCACTACCAGCCAGTCCTCAGGAATCCCTACACAGGGGTTCTCTGAATCAGAATGGGCAAGGATATATTTTCGATGGCACTTAATAACAACAACATAAAAAATAAAAAGCCAGCCTGCTTCTGTAAAGTCTTATGTTCCCCTAAATTCATCACAGACTTTAAAGTTATATAATCAGAGTCCAGGTGCAGGTGGGTTCAGCTGAGTCCCGCTTTCTGTCTAAATGGGGACAGAACCAGCCTACTGGTTACATAGGGCCTAGGCTTGCACTTGTGACTTGCTGTGTTAGCAGTAGGCACTGCGTATGCCCTTGTAGCCCTGGCCTGTACATCAGGAGAGTGAGACCACTTTATTGTGTCTTAATACCTTACTGTATTCCCATGCTTAGCAAAGACTTGGACAGGCAAAAAACCAGTGTTGCCCTGGAGTCCGTTAGCTTGCAGTGTGATTCCGTGCCTTGTGGAGTAGACCTTTGCCCCACAAGGTTTTCAATGGCTGGTTTCTTGAAAATGCATCAGCAGGCTTTTCAGTTGGTTTTGCTGTTGTTGTAGTAAAGAGCCATCAAATCAGTTCCCACTCGTAGCAACCCTCTGTAGGGTTTCTGAGGAGTGGCTGGTGAGCTTGAACCACTGACCTGGCAGTTCAGACTGACAGTGCATTAAACCACAGTGCCACACCAGGACTTACTTCGGTTGGTAGTCGAGTGCTTAATTGTCTGTGACACTCAGGGACTCCTCCTTGGATGCCGTACAGTCCAAAAAATAATTATAGGCTGAATATGCTAAGTAGGCATAGAGAATTGTTGTTAGTGTAGTCAAGTTTGTTTCTGAGGAGCAGCTAGTGGGTTTGAACTGCCGACTTTGTGGTTTGCAGTCCGGTGCTGATCATCCCTCAGCACCACCCCAGGTGGAATCAGGGACTTCCGGACTGTGGTCCATACTGGAGAGCTAGTAACCTGCCATAAAGCAGAGCTCACACGCTCTTCTCTCTTCCAGGCAGTAGAGCGGGTCCTCTACCCACACTTGTCCACTTACTGGACAAACCTGCAGGCTGTACTGGACGATTACTCCGTCTCCAATGCCCAAGTTAAAGCGGATGGCCACAAAGTCTATGGAGCCATTCTGGTGAGGGCCTGCCCCTTCGTGGACCTCTTTTCTGGGTGAGTTCAGCTGAAAACTCCGCGGGCCCCGGTTCTTCCTTGTCTGAGGCCCGCTGTTCCTGCAGGTGGCCGTGGAGCGACTGCTGAAGATGAAGGCCCAGGCGGCCGAATGCAGTAGGAGCGGCCTGGGGTTTCGGGGAGGTCGGCGCGCGGACGACCTGCCCTGGGACAGCCTCCTCCGGCAGGAGCCAGCCTCCGGGGCCACCACGGAGCCGGGCTTCGGCGCTGGCCTCTTGCTGCCGCCGGGGAGTGTGGGGCCCGAGGACCCTTCCCCTTCAGTTACTCTGGCGGACGTCTACCGGGAGCTGTATGCCTTTTTTGGTGACAGTTTGGCCACCCGCTTCGGCACTGGGCAGCCGGCGCCTAGGGTCCCGCGGCCACCGGGTGACAAGAAGGAGCCTGTGGCCGCTACGGACGTAGTACGGAAGATGCCGCAGCTGACCGCCAGCGCCGTGGTCAGCCCGCAGGATGACGACAGCCCGCGGGGCGCGGGCGGTGGGCTCCCATCTGCTTCTGCGTCCGCTGCCGAGAGCCGGCCGCTGCCGCGCGTGCACCGGGCGCGGGGGGCACCCCGCCAGCAGGGCCCGGGCACCGGCTCCCGCGAAGTCTTCCAGAAGAGCCGCTTCGCCCCACGCGGCAGCCCACACTTCCGTTTTATTATCGCGGGTCGGCAGGCGGGTCGGCGCTGCCGTGGGCGCCTCTTCCAGACGGCCTTCCCCGTGCCGCCCGGGCCCAGCCCGGCCTCGCGCTACGTGCAGAAGCTGCCCATGATCGGCCGCACCAGCCGCCCGGCCCGCCGCTGGGCGCTCGCCGACTACTCACTGTACCTGCCGCTCTGAGCCACCCGGAAATGGCGTCTGCGCGCACGCAGCCGTGCCGGAAGAGGCGGGGCCCGGGCGGTTGGCTCTCGCGGCGGTGCTTCCTGGTGGTGAGGGGGGTGGCCATGGCGCTGTCCTGTCCCCAGCGCATTGAGCTCGCGCTCTTCGCTGCCGCCTTCCTGTGCGGGGCCGTGGCGGCCGCAGCGCTAACCAGAACTCAGGTGCGGCTGCGGAGGGGGTACGGCCTGGGGGTGGGGAGGGGGGAACTCGGGCCGGGCAGGCAGGGGGACGGAACAGCCTGGAAACGCCTCCTGGCCCTTTTATGGGCTAGCCGGGCCCACGCCCTGGTTCTGGGAGCGAGTGGGCCAGGGGAGGTTTGGCCGGCGCCAACTTAGGGCGGGGTACAGCCATGCTCATCAAGCCCTGCACTCCTGTCCAGCCAGGTCATCCTTTGGAATTGTCACGTTGTAAGGGACAGAGCCACTTTACTCTCTTTCTGGACCAGAAGTTGGTTCAGCCCCTTAAATCTGAAGCCATTTGTGGCGAGAAATAAAGCCTGTTTTAACGATGAAGAAAATGTCATGTGGTTGCAACACTATGTCAAATGACGAAACTATGTAAAATGCAGCTATGTAATAAGCGCTAGTTTACCCGTGTCAGGCAATCCTGTTAATAAACGTGTTCTGTGGCATGGGGTCGTTTCATCTTGAGTAGGCAGTGTGTGATGCCTATTTCAGATTAGGAACTGTCTGGGAGAGTTACTTGAAGGCTAAAGAAGGTCTGAGTTTACTCTAGATAATGTCTACATTATCTAGACATTGATAATGTAGACAGGAGTTGTGGTAGCGAAGTGGTTACGAATCGGGCTGGAACCTTAAGGTCAGCGGTCCGGGAGAAAGATGAGGCTTTCTACTCCCGTAAAGGTTACACCCTCGGAAACCCTGTACAGGGTCGGAACCGACTCGACGGCACTCAACAACGTCTACATGGGGTAGTGCAGTTTTCTGTGACCACTGCCTAGCTCTAGCTCTTCACCCATCTATCTGGTCACTGCAGGTTTGGTACTCCACCTATCTGCCTGACAGGATGGCCCAGCTCTAGGTTAGCCCTACCACCTGCTGTGGGTTATATAGTAAGCAAGCTTTTCCCCACAGGCCTCCTTCAGTGGCAGCTGCCCCCTGTATGGCGTTGCTGCCAGGAATGGCTCCTCGCTGACTTTATCCCATCCTTCGGCCCCATCCCTCTGTTACTTTGTGGCTGGGGTGTCTGGCCTCCTGGCCCTCTACTGCCTCCTGCTTCTGCTCTTCTGGGTCTACAGTAGCTGCATCGAGGACTGCCACAGGTGACTGTCCCACTCTGGGGTGGGGTGATGTGCAAAGAGGCCCATTTCTACCACTGGACTTTCTTTCCCTTCAGAGGCCCCATCGGGCTCCGCATCGCACTGGCCATCTCAGCTACAGCCACCTTCCTGGTCTTGGTGGCCGCTTGTATTCTGCGGTTTGGCACCAGCTCTCTCTGCAACTCAATAGTCTCCTTGAAGATTGTAGCCAGGTAATGGGAGAGGGAGGTTGAGGGGAGGGGCTCAAACCTTTAGTCCCCTTCAGTTGCTCTCATGGCTCAGGATCCTGGACAGTTTTTCATCAGCTGTCTGTTTGACATCACAGCTGCCCCGAAGCCCAGACAACTTCATGGACACCCCCTGCAACTGCTGTGCATTTTTACTCCAACCTCTACAATGCTGAAGTAAGACCCTGGGATAGAAAAACCTAGAGAGGCTGAGGGACACACTGGGAAATTCGTTATCTGTCTGAGCCTAAAGGGTGTTCACCAGTTCACATGCCCTCACTTCTCACACTCCTGCTCTTGTTTCCCACAGGCCTCTTCCTGGGTGAGCCTGGTGGTGTGGTGTGTGATCCTAGTCCTTCAGGTTGTGCAGTGGAAGCTGGAAGCTGCCCCGTTCCGGCCTCTGGAGAAAGGGGACCCTGAGTGGAGCTCTGAGACAGATGCTCTCTTTGGGCCTCATCCTTCCCATTTCTGAAGAGTGACCCAAGTCAGTGCTTCCTGCAGCCAAAGACTCAGTGCCCGGCAGCCTGCTGTCCTCCGGTGCTGCCCTGCCCCTCACCCCCGCCATGTGGATACCTGCTGGACCCAGGTTTCCCTGCATGAGGGAAACGTGACAGCCACCTCTCAGCCATGGCTGTTTTTGTACCAAAATAGTATATGACTTTCTGCCTTCATCTTGGTAATGAGTTCTTGTTAATGCACTGTAGGCAGGTGGGTTAAGGAGGTAGACATGAAGGCTCAACAGACGTGATGAAAATCCTGGTCCTGGCAGCCTCCCCTTTGGGAGAGTCTGGAACAAGCACACCTTTATTTTCCACTTAGGAATTTCTGGCCCCCTTACATGACCCTGGTTACTACCCCAGCCCCAAGGTCCAGTTTCTGTCAGGCCGAGTGGCCCAAGGCTTGTCCTTTCTTTACAAGCTGCGGTAAGCACCCACAGTATTGTCAAAGAGTTGCGTGTTGGGGAAGTGTCCAGATTTGTCCAAGAGAAAGTAGAAGCGGCGGCCTTTTACCTTCAGAGGCAACATGGCAGGGACTTCACCCCGGTGGGCCATGCAAGAGACGTGGTTCAGGGGAACAGTGAAATGAGCCCCCCAGCCGAAGGGGGCATGCGTGGTGAGGGTGACCTGCTGCCCTCCAGCCCGCAGCCTCACAGAGCGCACAGAGCGAACGGAGAAGAGCAGACCAGCGCCGAGGACCAGGGCGCCTGCGGGCAGAACAAAGACTGGCTGAGGCGCTCTCCCTAGAGGATGGGCACTGGCACTGTCCGACCCCTGGAGAAACGACGCTCCGATAACAGAGGGGCTCCCCCTTTAGCCCAGACCCAGCTCATCCCCTCCTCCAACCCCAATAAAAAAGCGAACGTAATGTCCCACGTGGTCCAGAGGGCGCAGAAGCCCAGCAGGCCCGTGGGTCTGCAGCACCGGGGCCCACCCCTGGTCCAAGCGGGAGTGCCGCATTCAGGCCTTACCGATAGCGCCGCAGCCGACAGCCAGCCCGTAGCGCCAGAGCGCAGTGCGCAGGTCGGTTCGGCCGCGCTCTGGGCTCTTCTCTGCAGCCAGTGGTCGAGCCAAGGCTGCCCCGGCCAGGGAGGCCCAGAAGACGCCCTGGCCCGCACAGAAGAGCCCGAGGACAGTGAAGAAGCGGCCCCGCTCGTGCTCGAAGAGCAGCACGTCCCAGCCCGGGTGGGCAGTGTGCAGGGCCCGGCGTGGCGGTAGCGGCCGCAGGAAGCCGAGCAGTCTCTGCCAAGACCAAGACGCCGCCATAGCCCGGCCGGGCCCGCCCCTTCTGAGGCGGGACTTCCGGCCGAGGGCTTGGGCCCCGCCCTCACCCACCCAAAGGGGAACGCAGGAAGTCAGGGAGGATCCGGGGCTGCCGTGGGGGCAAGGTGAAACCAATCCAGTAGCCAGGACACAAACAGAACGTCACTCTTTATCTTAAAAAGTATGGCGAAGTCTGGGGACAAATACACAAAGCACCTAAGTCCTTCGGTTACGGTTAGTGTCAGTTCTACAAAGTAAGCTTTGGCTTCCTGGCACCACTGAGATTCAATCTCCCGGAAGTCCTCCAGAAGGCAGGAGAGGAGAGGGATCCAACAGGCGTCCCTCCTGGATCAGTCACAAGGTGCGCCTGGGGCCAGGGTGGGGAGGGTAACAATGACCACGCAATATCCAAGGGCTATTTACAAGGAAGGAGTTTCCGGGCGCTGGAATCACTTCATGAATGCCACTTCTGGGATCTTGCCCTCAGCCTGAGGAGAAATCAAAGGTCAGCAGGAGGCTGTCCCACCCCCTCAGCTTGCTTACTTGGTCTTCTTTAGCTCTTGAACTTTTTTTGCAACTGTATTTCCACAGATTACCTTGAGTTGTGTGAAGACCTGAGCAGATCTGGTGTAGTCCCAGTCGTTGTCCTGAAGGCACCTGGGGGGGTAGAGCCAGAAGACTGTCACTCTGATGTCTAAATGCCATGGCTAATCCACCTGGTTTAGCCAACAGTTACACAGTATGCATTCTCACATTAAAGAATGAGAAAATGGTAAAAGTCTCAATGTCTATCAATGACCCATCAACAACAGAATATTAGTAGTTGCTAAAGTCATTTTCATATGGCTATGGAAAAAATATGCATAGATTTAATTTTTTTAAAAAAGGCGGTAAAATGTGGCCGACTTTTATGTACAGGCCAATTTTTATAGGCTACTTGTATTTTCAACAGCAAAAAAGTACTGGCTTTTAAATGTTCAGGAGTTCTCAATACTCACTGGCAACCCAACCTCAGGTTTTTCCAACACCCACACCCATGCAGCACTCACTTCTGGGACCACTCGAGGTTCATGCCTGACTGGTTGGAGAAAGCTTGCAGCATTTCCTGCTGCTCCGGGGAGAGTGTGGGCACTGGGCTGGAGGAAGGCGTGGGGGCAGGCATGGCGAAAGCTCTTTGGATCTCTTCGGGGCTGGCATTGCGCACAAACAGCTCGTCATTTACGATGCACAGCCTTGGAGGTAGAAAGCGGAGTAAGAGAGCTGACCAACATACTCATCATCCTCCGGCGGTTCTCACTTGGGACACTTCACACAGTCTCTCAGTGCTTCCCCTCCTAGCGGTGACCTTTTCTCATTGACCTCCAGCTATAGACTCCAGGACTGGAGGGACTCTTCCCAGCTGGGGGATGGCTCTGAGTGCTCATTCCACAATAAATCAGGGAGTGCATACGGCTACACGGCTTTCGATGAGAAAACCTCGCCATAGCTGGAAGTGGTGGAGCAGGGGTGAAACCAAGCCAGTTGGATGCTGAGCCCCTTTTATTACCCTACGTCTTCCTACAATTCTGAAAATACCCGCCTGAGGACTGACACCAACCCCAGCTACCACACTGCTGGCCACGTACCCAGAATTGCTGGCAGGGACAGCGATGAACGTCCGGGTGAAGGCTCGCAAAAAGTCCCGGGCCTTTCCATCCACTGTAATGGTAACACAGGTAGTGAGCCCTCAGAGGAGTCTTTCATGCTTTATGTTTACAAATCATTTCTCAAGGCATGGTCTTCCTTGATACAAAGGACCAAAGTGGGTCAGGCCGGGATGGATTATGGACTGGGGAGCAGAGCTGGATGAAGTATCAGGTCGGGGAGGACAACAGTAAGCACGATCCCACTGACGGAGCCCTTGTGGGCCAGGCTGTGCGTATCAAGCACTTTATTAGGTGCTCCCACCCCCACCCCCCCACCCCAGTGACAGGAGAGGCTGTTACTGAGCTGTTGTAAATCAGGACTCCACCCTTGGCAGCAGACACACAGGAGCAAGGCTGGGATGGGGACTCACACCCACCTGTCCTGATCCCAGCCCAGAACACACAGGTGGAGCAGAATGGCCAAACCAGGGTGGGGAAGGGGCAAAAAGGGGGGCAGAGGTCAGGGAAGAAGAGGCAGCCGGACATTGAGGGCTAAGAAAGAGTAGTGTGCAAACTCAGGAAAGGAATCCAGGATTCTCACCTTCCTTGAAGACGCCATTGACAGAAAAACACAGCAATGTGCTCTGAAAGAGAAGGAGCAGGAGTAAAAGGGAGTCATCACAGCCAGGGCCTCAGCACCGCTGTGGGCCGCCTGGCAGCAGAGACCGGACACTTACTGTCTGGGCGCTTATATCAACCACGAATGAATTGACATCATGCTGGGTTTTGGGCAGCTCATTGAGGAAGGCAACAACGTTGAGACGTGTGTGCTTCAGTAACCGGAACCGCAGGCCTGCGGATAAGGAAGAAATCACAATCAGGCACCTCAACTCTCTGATCAAGTTTGCACGCCCTTCTCCCAACCAGCCTGGTGCACAACACACACTTACTGGGGTCTTTCAGCTTCTTCACATTCCTGCTATCCTTGAAGTATTCGGCCAAGTTGCTTCTAACAGACAAAGAGGGTCGGAGGCGGTGGTCAGAGCAATGTGGCTGCTGCTCAGTGCTGGCCTGGGTTTGCGGGAAAGCCCTGGTACCCACCGGTTCGGATTCTGGGGGGTGATCGGAATGCTCAGAGAGCAGCAAGCCCCATCATGGTAGGCATCCAAAAGCCCCTGGCGGTCTCCAGAGTCGTAAATGGCATAGTATCTGTGGCATAAACAGCAGGCAAGTCTGAGCCCCCTAAACAAGAGTCTCCCCACCATTGCCCTGACAGGATAGACAAGAACTGCCCCATGGGCTTCCAAGGGATAAATCTTTATTGTAAGTGGACTTTCACATTTTTCTCCCATGAGGTGACTGGTGAGTTTGAACTGCTGACCTTCCAATTAGCAGTCAAACACTACACCATTGCGCCACTATGAGACCCGAAAGGGCTCAAGACTGTACTCGTCGTGCCAGCCCGACCTCCCTGACCTCAGGTCCCAGGGACTTACTGCTGTAAGAAGTGCAGGAGCAGCCTCTTCAGGGTCTCTGTTCCAAAATAGCTGCCCTGGAATCCATCACACTGGCATTAGGCTCAGGTGACCAACCCCGGCCCACCAGGCCCCAGTCAGAGTGGCCCAGCTTCTCACCTTGCAGGGAGGAAGCATCGTGGGGGCTCCAACATCAAAGGCAATAGGTGGGGGTAACTCATGGCCGTCCTAGCAAGGGAAGGGAAATGGACAGCATGAACCCAAGAAAAAAGGCTGCCCAGGTAAGCAGATATCAGAACTGTTAGGGGAGGGCAGGGGGTGTCAGAGGGCAAATGGGAAAGAGGCATGTGGGCAATCCATGGGCCAGGCCAGTCATGGGGTCTCACTGAGGTGCCAGAATTCCTCAGAGCAGATTTTTATTTATAGGAATTTTTCTGAGGATTACCTACCACCACTGTTAGATTTGCAAAGGGCCCAGGTTCCCAACATGATCACCCAAAAGCATGTTAGGTAAGACCTTGGATGTGGGAGACATTCTCTTCCAAAAGGCATTTACAAAGTTTCGCTTACCAGGCGCAATAACTTGGGGAATCGTTCGCGAATGGCGCTGTCAAGAACGGGACAGAAGTGAGTGACGCTTCAGAGCCAGCGTGCCTCCTGCTGCTCTAGGAGCAAATACACCAACACCCAGGGCCAGCCCAGCCCAGCCCAGCCCAGCCCAGCCCAGCCCAGCCCGCTTGCCCCCACCACCCTCACCTCAGAGCTCGGGGGGGAAATGGCCCTTGAGCTCGCATCCCACCCCGCCCGGGGCACCCTGAAGTGGACTGCCCTGAAGGCTGACTCTCTCTCTCTCTCTCTCTCTTTCTGCCTGAGCCCAGGTACCACAGAAGCAGCACCCCCAAGCCCAGGCTTGAAGCCCAGGCCCTCCTTCCTTCCCTTCCCTGCCCCCCTTACCTGCCACCTACTCACCTGTGCAGCCCCGGGAGGAGGGAATGGGGTGGGAGCCCAGGGGCTCCGCTGCCTCACCAGGTGTCCATCAGTTCTGCCAGGTCTGGCCTTGGCCAAAACCAGGACACACCACAGGGATGGCACAAGATGTGGGGCAGGGAGATGAGTAAGGCAGAGCTCAGGAAAAGAGAAGGCCAAAGAAGAAGAGAAACAAGGCAAAGAGAGAAGGATGGGAGTACGGGCGAGAGAAAGACCAGAAGAGCCACAAAGGAGAGGGAAAGGCAGAGAGATAGCCAAGAAGAAGGAAAAGAAGTACAAGGCCAGAGGTGTTTGGAACAAAGCGGAAAAGCAGGGCAAAGGCCACAGCCCTTTCTGTCAGCTGCCCCTCTCCCTGAGGTCCAAGGTAGAAACGGCAAAGGAATTGTTATTGCGGCCCGTGGGCAGCTGCTGCTGGTCAGGCCTGTCTGCTACCTGGGTCCTGCTGAGCTGGGCATGGGAAACGAAGCAGCCATGTGGGGGGCAGGAGACAGCCCTCTGAAGGGGTGATGGCTCAGGCTGCTGCAAAGTTGGGGGGGTGAGGATCTATGCCTCACCTCTGTTGGCCCCCGAGTCCTCTCCTGGTGGCCCCTCTGCGACTGTGCCTGTCTTAGGTTGTTCCTTCCCTGAGGAATCTTACCCGTCTCTGGCTAACCAGCCATCCTCCGGGGCCAAGCAGGGTGATGTCAGGTGTGACATGAGGGAGGGGCAGTGCCCCCTGCCAGCATCACTTCTGTCTCCTTGGTAAGCTTATGCCCCCATGGCCTCCACGCCCAGCAGTGGCCTTAGGGTCCCTCTGCCTACTGGCGGGGCCCTGGCTTTGGTCACAGGTCTTGGGAAACCCAGGTTTCTTCTCCAGGGAGGGCCCAGCGCACAGCACTGGGCAAGAGACAGAGTGCATGGCACCAGTCTCCAGGTGGCCTCCACTTCAGCATGGCCACAGTGACCGGAGAAGGGCTTCCTCTTGGCACAAGGGCAAGAGGGGCCATCACAGAACAAAGAGGGAAAGCCCACCTGAGTGGGAAGTCCCTGGCAGGGAGGGCTTTCTTAGCCTCAAGGATACCAGACTGTTAGCACAAGACCACCCCAGATATGGGCATAAATAGGCAGGAAAGGGCCATGCCATCATCTTGGACCAACAGGGTGGGGAGAGTCTAGAAAGAGCTGTGTGCTTGAAGGAAGGAGACAGGCCAGAGAACCAGGCTAGGAGAAGGCAGGGAGAAGGAGGGAGAACTGGGGCAGAGCTGGAGACACAGACAGTTGGTTTCAGCTAAGGGCTACACATCTCCTGCCGATGGGCACTGGCCAGGGTGCGTGAGCTCGGCCTCCTGGGGGGTGAAGGTCCCCAGCAGGGGAAGTGGGGGCTACGGCTGACCTGATGTAGGTGGATTGGTCTCGGAAGCTGTCACACAGAGGATTTCCATCAAGCCAGAGCTCTTCCAGCTTCAACCCTTTCACCTTGTCCAGCTCCCGCTCAGACTTCAGCTGCAGGAGGGAGGCGGGCCTGGTCAGCCATCCAGTGGACACAGCACACCCCCAGTTCCAACCCCCCACTTCTCACCTCATTTCCAGAAAGATTGAGGATCTTCAGGTTAGGTGCCTTCTGCACAATGGGGGAGAGATCATCAAGGCGAAACAGCCGATTACCGCTCAAATTCAAAGACAACAGCTAAGAGAAGAGAGGTGCTGCTTAGAGGAAGAGCCACTGAGGAGGGGTTCAAGACAAATCTGGCCCCCAGCCCCATCCACTTCTCAAGCCCACTACTGGACCAAAGGCCTCACCTCAGGGATGTTCTCTTCAATGATGCGTAGGGAAGCCGCCATACAGTTTCTCCGGCTCAGGACGACATCAATGTTCTGGGTCACCAAATCTGCAAGAGGCAAGAAGGCTGGAAAGATTATTTGGAAGGGACTTGGCCAAGCCAGCATCTGCCCAAACCATTCTCAATCCTGCCCTCCACCTCTGAAAATGACAGCTATCCACTCTTACCTGGGTCGGTACGGAGGCCCTTGAGATCAAGTGCTTGCTGGGAGCCATCATATCTTTTGCTCATGATGAGCTACAGAGGAAGAAGAGCTCATTGATCAGTGGGGTTCTGCAAGGACAGGTGTGAAAAGCAGCAGAATAGAGACACATGCCTGAGCTGGCCTCACCTTTAGCTGCTCGACGTGTTCTGGCTTTAGCTCATTCTGTAGAATCTGGGGTGGAGCAGAAGAATTGATGATGATCGATATCTGTAGGAGAGAAACCAGTGCAGAGTAAATGCCAGGTAAGTCTCAGTCCATGCTATCTAGACCCAGGTCCTGCTCTGTATACTGTCCCCACAGCCAGCCAAGACAGACCCTGCACACACACCTTTCGGTTCTCTCGATCCACAATCTTGTAGTTGACCGCCTTGAGTGCTGAGGCGGTACTGGCATCCTCAACAAAAAACTGGGCCCGCATGTTCTCATAGTGAAACTGCAAGAGGAGGAAGCAAGCATTAAGCTTGGAAGGTTCCCTGGTGCCCGTTGAGCCACACGTGGAGGTCTCATCTTACCTCAATGGGCGTGAAGGGAACACTACACTTGCTCTGAATCAAGCTCAGCAACCATGCCTTGTCATATTTCCTGCCATAAGGGATCTAGATGTGCAAGAAGGAAAAACGAGGAGGAAACAATGTACAGCTCAAGGGAAAGCAGAGCCAACCTAGCGCTCTTCTCAGATCTTCTGCCAAATTTAAGATTTTCTCCAGAAAGGATCATAGATATAAGAACAACCTAATGTGGGTGTAGACTCCCAACTCACAGCGGCCCTGCATAGGGTTTCTGAGGAGCGGCTGACTGAGCTCAAACCACCGACCTTGCAATCCAGTGTTTATATGTATCTCAAATCATTTTTTTTGTTCTGAAAGTTCCCAGATACCATTTAGACAGTGCCTGGCCCACAGAGAACTCCAGGAATCCCATCCCACACTGGACTTGAGGCAAGAGAGACAGTAAGAGTTTCTCTACCATCCAGCACCCCCATCCTGCCTGTCCCCCTTCCATACTTCCCCTCTAGACCTGCTCTTCAGTGTCCCATGACACTGATTCTTAGGGACGAGTGCAGATACCTGGGCCTGAGCAGCTGAAGAAACAAACTCTTTTTCAGGGGGAGGGGCAGGAAGGATAGGTGGTATTAAGGAGTTAGGATCCGGGTTAGATCCACGGCAGGGTCTAGCCAAAGCCTAGGGTTTTGTGTAGTGTTAGGATTAGGGTTAGGGTTTAGGCTAAGAGGAGAAGTAAGGCTTTATCTAGTTAGGATTACAGTTAGGTTAATCTTCAATTTTTTTTCTTAAAATCTACTTGATTTCTTCATTTGTAACTTTTGTTAACAACGTTATCTATTTTTAGTTCATGAAGCTTTTTGTTGTTGCAAACTTGTATCTCTGGATCCCTGTTTTCAGTCTTGGTGTGGTGCTACAGGATAAAGCACTGGACCGAAAGGTCGGTTTGAACAGCAAGGTTGGCGATTCAAACCCACCAGAAGCTCCTCGGAAACCCTATACAGGACTGGGTGCTAGGTGTTGGAACTGACTTGATGGCACGTCACAAGATTTGTTCCACTTTGGATTCTTCTGCATCTAGGCTGAGTTCCGGGCGATTATTGCGTATGTTAATTTCAGGTTGTCCTCTGTTATTATTGGTTCTTCTGTTCAAAGAACTTAACCTTTTGTAAGGTTAGTCTGCTTCTTACAAATTCTTTTAATTTCTGTTTATTTGGAAATGTCCTAAATTTGCCATCCCATCTGATGGCAGTTCTACTAGGCATTTTATTCTTGGTTAGCAATTTTTTCTTTCCTAGTTTTATATATGCCATCCCGCTGTATTCTTGCCTACAAGGTTTCTGCTGGGAAATCAAGAGTTTAGTCTTATTTATTCTCCTTCCCAGGAAACTTCCCATTTTTCCCAAGCTGCTCTCAGGATTGTCTTTGTTCTTAAAAGTCTGATTATAACACGTCTTGATAATTTTCTCCTGGGGGGGGGGTCTATTCTGTTAGGAGTTCGTTCAGCTTCTTGAATGCATTATCTTCTCATCTTTCATGTTCCTCCCATCCCCCAGGAGGTAGGGTGGGGGTGTCTCTTCCTGTTCTGGGATTCCAATTACACTTAAGCTAGTCTTCTTGATGGTATGATTCATAATTCTTTAGTTTTCCTTTGGATTTTTTTGCTGTTCTTTTTCCTGATTCAAGCTCACCAATTCGCCCTCCACTGACTCAGTCCAATCCCTCTGCCCCTTCACTGTGTTAGTGATTTCTGAAATCTGACTACTTTCCTTAGGAATTTCTGTTTGCCGTTTTTAGATGGCTTCTAATTTTACGTTTATTTCGACAGCTTATTCTTGTAGAGTTTTCCTGAATTATCCTAATGTTTTGTCTGTGTTTTACTTGATCATTCTCTCAATTCATTAGATGTACTTAACTATAAATCTTTTGAGTTTCTTATCATGTAATTCCAATACCATTTCTGTTACTACATTTTCTGAGTCAGTGTTTTGGTTCTCGTGTAATTGTCTGTTGTCTCCATACACTGTGGTGTCACTGTATTAAGTGACAGTTGTATGTAGGTGTGGTAGTCACTCACCATCTTTCTCTTGGGGGATGTGTTAAGACTATCGAGTAGTACTTTGTTCACTGTGTAACACAGTTCACGGAGGCCTTATCTAATGTAGGCTGCTAATTAACTATTGCTCATCAGGTGGTACAGGAGGTGGCAGTGGTGCTTGCCCAATGGTTGGAGCTACAGGAAGCCCGGCTAGGGCTGGACCATGTGGGCACAATTGCTATGTCCCTAAAACAAACAACAGACAACAGCAATACAAGATCTGATGAGGTGAAATTCAAGTGGCTGCAGATGTTGGGGTGGTATGCTCAGCACTCTACCCTGGCACAGCTGGGGCTACACAGGAGGGGGTGCCACTGTCCACCAAGGAGGTGAGGGCGGCCACCCCCCAGCTACCAGGAGGGCGTGGGGAACAACGGAGAACAACGCCTCCCTCACTGCCAGCCTCCAGCATGTGTCCTGTGCCTCCAAGCTGCTATGTCCATGACAGCTGTCTGAAAAAGCCTAAGATGACTGTGCTATGCCAGGCCAGCCGGCAGCCCACCCATCTGTCTTCTCTTTCATCACTCCCTCACTCAGCTTTCTCTCCCAGGGGGCACACAATCTAGCTCTCAAGCCTCTCCTCTGAAGCTCAGGGTTCCAGAATCACCATCCGCACCTGCTTCACTTGGTTTCCTGAGTCATTATTGCTGTGGGTCAGCTCAGCACTTTAGCCAACTCTGCCACTTTGTCCCAGCAGTCCAGAAGATGGATTTTGTAGAATAAACAGTAAAAGCCTTTCCCTGCGAGCCTAGTGCTCTGTCGCTGGGGCTTGTCCAAGGTACTCACTGTGATCTTGAACCAGTTCTTTGTGGTCCCATCCTGGCTGGGGCCAGCCACTCCCCGCTCAGGAGGACCTCTGTCTCTCCGCACAGTAACGTGGATCCTGTCTCGATCATACCAATTATCACCGCGACGGTTGGATCGGTTAACATAGGGGTTGCTGTGAGAAAAGAAGAGAGAACGAAGTCCTTAAATGCTAGAAAAGTCTTCTCGAAGACCTCCACACACATTGCTCTCTAGGACATAGCTGAGGCTGGTCACGCAGCAGACTGAGCCCGGCATCTCTCATCCTTCCTGGTGGGAAGGGAGCAGTACAACAGTCAGAGGGCAGCATCAGCTTGTAAGTTATGATGGTCACACCTCCTGGTCACTTACTACCGTACTCGGGGTCCATCCTGGGCATCAGTCATTGCCACATCTCCATCGTCTTCATCGAGGCGGTTAGATCGAACACCAGAATTGCCTCTTCCAGACCGACGGTTCCCCGTCCACCGGAAAGGACCCCGACCTTTCCTTCTTCGAGGGACACTCACACGGTCATTGTGCTCTGGAATGGGGCATGGAACACAAATTAGCAAACAGGACACTTATTCAGCGATCCTGGTGTGACAACCACAATACCTACCACCCTGCACTAATGGAGCAGACACACACCAACAGAAGCCACTACCTGGCAAACTCCTTTACCCGGCTGGAGAACAGAAATCTCTCTAAGAGATGGCCACTTCAGGGGAAAACACTTGGAAAAATGTGTACGGCTTTTGAAAAAGGAAGTGGAGCTTGGGACCACAAAGAGAAGCAGATTGTGGCAACATGGGTAACCCAGAAGTGTTAAGTGGACACAAATCAGACCCTGAATTTGTGAAGTTGATTTCAGACCCCTGAAAGTCACCTGAAGTTGAATTCCTCTCCACCTCCCAGATCTACTTATGCCACCAACTTCTCTGACACCACGTTTCCATCAGCTTTCAGTACACTCTACTTTACGACAGATGCCAACCACAAACATTAATTTACCAAACCCACTGCCACTGAGTTGATTCCAACTCACAGTGACCCCTGTTGGAGAGGGAGTGGAACTGCTCCCCAGGGTTTTCCAGACTGTGTTACCTTTATGAGAGACAGCTTACTTGCATCCCTATATTAAGATCACAATAATACCTTCTAAGGTATTATTGCCTCATCTTTCTCCTGTGGTACAGCTGGTGAGTTTGAACTGCCAACCTTGTGGTTAGCAGTCCAATACTGAGTCACCAGGGTTCCTTCATACAATCTAAGGGTTGCCCTAAAAAAAAATAAAAAAAAATCCCTGCTCTCAGCTAGGAGACCACTCCTAGAATCAGGCTCTAGTGACAACTTCAAGGTAGGATGGATGCTTCAACAAAAGAGCCTCAAATGTCACCCAGGGATATGACGCTCTGAATCTGGTGTATAGAAACAGTTCCCCGGGACCCCTAAAAGTTCTGCCCAATGCCTAGTGCCCTGGAGACAATGCAGCTCAACAAAAGACTCGGGGGAGGAGGACAACAAATAATAATAGAACAGCAGGTGAACTGAGCGCTTTCTCCAGTGCCTGCTCCGAAGGCTTCCGGATTCGGATTTGAATGATCTCACTGAAACAAACACACCCAACACCCCTTAGAAGGTATTACTGTGATCTTATTATAGGGATGCAAGCTTGGCATAGCCAAATGAGGATTAAAACCTCGGCCATCCTGCACTGCTAACCACGACACTGGACCAGAGAGCATCGAGTGGCGTGTAGGAGTCTGCAGTATAAAGCCCAAACCGCAGGGCAAAGAGCAAGCGCGACTGGACGCGGTGGAAAACAGGTCACCAGCGCAGCCCGGAGGCACAGGTATTGAGTCACATTAAAGGAAGAGTCAGGCCGCCAAAATGAACTGACAGGCATTAACCACGCACCAAGCTGAAAGGCAGCGCGCCACGGCTCCGAGCCTCACGCCAGACTCCCGAGTCCACTAGCCCGGCGCCCACTCTCTTGTACTACTGGGGCCGCCCCGCCCCCGGCTCCCCGGCTCCCCCGGCCCGCGCCCTTCCCCGCGGCCGCTGAGCCCCTCGCGGTCTCTCCTCCTGGGGTTGCGGCCTAGGCCGGCGCCGCCCGCACCACCGCCCCCGACGCCGCATCACCCCGTTCCGCCGTCAGGGGACCAGTACTGACCGTTGTACGACTTCCCATCGTCGGCCATGGCACAGCGAGCAGCAGGGGCGCTCAGGTCAAGGCCGCGACGCCTCCAAACGTCCGAACGCCCGGGCGCCCAGGCCGAAGCGCTCCTACGCCCGGCGCCGCCGCATTTACCCGGAGAAGCACGTCGCGCGCCGCCGACGTTCTCAGGTGGTGGGTGGGACCGCTGGGAAGGGGCGCGGCGTGCGGCGCGTGCGCACTAAGCAGGACGCCAGCCGGGGACTGGGCTAGCTGCTCCACGCCCACAAAGATTGAGCTTTCAGAGCCAAGACCAGCTCGCGGGTTCATTCAGCTTCCTCCTTTCTTCGTCCGCTGACGCTTCACCGGCACCTCGTTAGCCCTGACCAACGACCACGGGACTGGACCAGCCCAGAACTCCGAGAGGAACAGGGTAGAAGAGTTTCTGAGGAACTGGAGACGCGGCCCCGTTTTGGGAATGATCCCTTCAGGATCCAACTATTTTGGAAAGGTCCGGATTCGCCCCCTTACCAGCAGCGGTCCTTGAACCTCGCTTCTCTCGCCCGTATAATGTGTTGATGACCACGAAATAAAACAATAGAATTTAACGCAAGCACTAGAATAAATGAGTGGAGACCATGACTTAATGGAGTTTTTTCCTCTCCAGCTGCTGACCAAGTACCACGCGGGGCACTCATTGTCTACTGGAGTTACCCTGTCAAAAGAGACTGCGTGTGATGTGTAATGTCCGACTTTGGGGAGCAGTCCTCTTAACATCCCCACTTGTATGCTGTGCCCACATCACAGGCCAACCGGGCAATGTACAGGCAAGCAAGAGCACTCGGCGAGACCAAACTCAAAACTATGCCCGCTGCAATCAAGTCAACTCCAATCCATAGTATAGCCCCGAACTGCCCCGTCAGGTTTCCAAGGCTGTATTCTCGGAGTCCTGGGGTGGTGCTGTAGAATAACCTCTGGACTACTGACCACAAGCATGGCAGCAATTGTGAGCTTGGCCCAGGATCAGGCAGTGTTTTGTTGTTGTCGCTGTGAGTCGGTACCGTACTGATTCGATGGCACCTAATAACCACAAGGTTGCTGGTTCAAACCCACCAGCTGCCCCTTGTAAATCCTATTCAAGGTCGCGATGAGTCAGAACACTTAACACGACACTTAACAATCTTTACTAAGCAGACTGCCCCATCTTCCTCTTATTGTGCAGCTGGTGGGCTCTAATCTCTAGCCTTTGGGTTAGCAACCGAATACTCAACCACTGCAACACAGGGGATCCTTGAAAAGAGGCCATGGGAAGAAGGACTCTTAAAATGCCAGGTTAAGAAAAACCAGGCTCCTCTTGGTCCCAAAAGTACTAGGAGAGGCCAAGGGTAGGGTGATGAGAATTGCTACAGCTTGGGGATGTGAAAGAGGATCTCCTGTGATCTCAGAATGGTGTGGTTATGGACACTGGTCAGGAAGGGCCAAGGAGTCCATAAGCCTCCCTGTTGCGTGGAGATCCCCACAGATTTCTCCTCTGTTCTGTGACTTGAATTTTGTGAGGGGCTTGGAAGAGACCAAAAACCTAGCTGGAGCAGGAAACACAGTCTTCATTTCACCAGCTGCTAATGGCAGAAGGCAGAGCTCCTGCCTCATCCAGTAATGCAAATAACTGGGCTCAATGGGTTGGAGGATACAAATGTAACCAGTTCACATACTGCTTAATGGTCTTGGAGTTGCCACCAAACACCCACTCTGGGCTCCTGCTCCTCCTTTTGAAGACGTTTCCATGCTAATGAGGTGCCACAGCACTTGGTTCTCTTTTGCCTGGAAGCAGTTGTGTGTGCAGTGCCCCAAGGCTGCCGGGGTCAGCCAACAGCACAGCCTGCTCCTGCGTAGGCCCTTCCACGCGCCCACCCAGAAAAGACGACATGGCTCGAGAGGCTGACAGTCTTGCTGTAATTGGGAGAAAATGGGCTGCAGTGTATTTGGCAGATTGAGAGTCACCGGCAGCCAGTGCTGGGAGGTGTGTAGGTAGCAGAGGGGCTTAGGGCCCTCCGCCTCCCATGGTGAAGAGAGGAAAGAGAGAGCAGTCAAGTTCTAACCCAGATGGGAAAGTTGGTCCCTGGGGCAGTCTCTTTTCCTCACCTCACTCTCAGGAAGGTGGGGAAGGGCATCATGTCCCCTTGCTGCCAGAGTTTCCTTTGGGAGAGGCTAGGGAGGATTTCTAAAAACTCCTAGTGGAGAGGCCTCTCCTACTGGCCCCTGGCTGGCCTCTGCTCCCTTCTTCCAGTCATTTCACAGCAGAGTCCAAATCCAGAACCATGTGTGTTTCATGGGCCGAGGGTGGTGAGGAAGGGCAGGGTGGCCAAAGGCAATAAGTGGGGAGTGGGGGGAGCAGGGGCATTGGCCATTCTTAGCAGTTCCAGGGAAACAGGGCGCTTCTCAGCACCCTGCAAAGGCTCAGTGGTCGGTGGCCTGGGTTGCCTGCCTTCCCAGGAGGGCTCCAAGCCCCCATGAAGTGCTTCAGCATGGAGAGGGTTCAGGCAAGGAAGACCACGAAGATGATGAAGAAGACAATGAGGATGAGGAAGATTTTGACCATGAGCCACCGGTTGGAGGTGACGGATTGGAAATATTTGAGGATCTCTGAATGGGCGGCCTCAACATCCAGCTGGGCTCCTAGCACATTCTCGTCGATCCTGGGACAGGCCGGGAGGGAAGGAAACACAGGAAATACGGCTGTTAAATGGGTAGACACCAAGTTGATCATTGGGTACCAGGGGCGTGAGGGAGCGGCGGGTGTGTGTGTGTGTGTGTGTCGGGGAGTCGTATTCAGGAAGGGTAGGATTGTATTGCTGGTTATTGTAACTGTTGTCAATAAGTTATAATACACCTGTTAAAATACTGAATTGGCAAAGTTGTATGATAGATACATTTACACCAACCACGAAAGGGTGGTTGGTGAGGCTGCTTATATACAACCAAGCACCCTATGGGAGGGATTTGGAGGTTTAGGGTTCTGGCTTCATGGGGCATGCCAGTAACTGGCCTAAAAACGTGTTTAGTGCTGTTTGTTGCACAGTGCCTGGGGTGGTCTTAAACACCTGCAAATGGCCACTCAAGGCACAACCGTGGGTCTTACTCACCTGGAGCAACAGAAGGAGAGTCTGGATAGGAGGTAGATCTGGACTGCGTGGCAAACTGCCCCATGAGCAACTGCCTGCCTACTCTGCCACGAGACCAGAAAAGCTAAATGGGGCCCAGCTACATGAATGGGTATTTTGATCAAATATAATGGAAAATTCCATGCAACAATCAGGATGAAAGGGGGGGAGGATATGAAGAACAGAATTTCAAATTCTCATTGACTCCAGACTTTCTGGACCTATGAAAGGTGATGAACCCCTGAAACTACTGCTCTGAAGTACCCTTTAAAGCTTAAACCAAAAATACCCCCTGAAATCTTCTTAAAACGGAACCATAGTTGAGCCTCATTGGTGAGAAGGCCTGCCTTGAGCGTTATACTCGTTCAAGAACTAGGAGAGCAAAGTGCCAACAGTAACCTGAAAAACTAGATGATAGAGACTTTAGGGGCAAAAAGTTTATGAGGAAGAAATCACTGCATGACTAGAAGAATGTCATCAGTGACACTCCATGACACCTGCAGAAACTGACTTGAGCATATAGTCTCAACAACAAAAACGCTTTTAAGGTGTATTTTTAAGGGCATGGAAAGACGGTCACAACATGGAGGGGATAAGGGTTTCTATACAAGGTTGTTAAGTGCCGTCGGGTTGGTTCCCACTCATAGTGACTCTATACAGGGTTTTCAAAGAGGGTCTGCTGAGTTTGAACTGCTGACCTTTACAGTTCAAACCAACCTTGCGGTCTAGTGCTTATCCTACAGAGCCACACCTGGACTCCTATAACCCAGTATATTTATTTTGTACATATAAGGGGACTTCAAAAAGTTCAAGGAAAAATGGAATTGTACATTGAATAGAAATGGAATTTTTCCATGACCTTCTTGAAGTCCCCTGGTATAGTGGATGCAGAAAGGCTCCTAGAGGCTCTATAACTGAGTCTTGGCTCTAGTGTGAGAACGGGTTCTGCTACTTCATTAGCTTATGACCTGAAGTCAGACATTTAACTTTAAACCTCTAGTTTCTTTCAGCTGTAAGATGATAATAACACAATACCCCAGCTCTCCAGTTGTTAAAGTCTTAAAGGTCAATAGTTCAAATCCACCAGCTGCTCCTTTGGAAACCCTATACAGGGTTGTCATGAGTTGGAATGGACCCGATGGCACTTAACAACAACAATCCGTAGGACAGGAGTCTTGATGGTGCAACAGTTAAGCACTCAGCTAGCTACTAACCATAATGCTGGCGGTCTGAACTCAGCCAGCTCCCTGGGAGAAGCACCTGGCAGTCTCCTCCTGTCAGGATCGCTGCTGTTAAAGTACCATCGAGCTGCTTCTGACTCACAGCACCCCTGCACGTAGCAGTTCTTATGTATGGAGACATTCTCAAAGGATGAGCAATCTCTTGAGAGGTTACTGAGGAAAATAAGGAACTTCCCCCACAAAAGGCAGACCAAAGGGAAATAACAACCAAATGCAATGTGTGGATCCTGGTAGGTCTGTAAATTGAATTTTAAAAAGCTAAGAAAATTTTTTTAGAACAATTATTAAAGAGATTTGGCTATCAAGTGAGTACTAAATAGTGTTGCGGAAACATTCATTTTTTAGGTATGTGTAAGGGTTGAATTATGCACCCTCAAAATAGATGTTCGAGTCCTAACCTCTGGTACTTATTGATATGACTGTGTTTGGAAACAAAGTCTTTGAAGATGCTGTTAAAATAAAGTCATTTTGCAGAAGTTGTTGTTACGTGCCATCAAGTCTGTATAAGGTTTCTGAGGAGTGGCTTGTGGGTTTGAACCACCAAACCTGCAGTTAGCAATTGCGTGCTGATCCTCCAGCACCATAGCTGGCTGTCCCTATAAAAAGAAGAGACGAGACAGACACAGAGGGAAGACGGCCATGAAACACGGAGTAGAGTGAGGCACTCACAAGCCAAGGAACATGAACAATTGCCAGGAACCACAGAAGCTAGGAAGAGGCGACCAAGGATCTTTGCAGTGAGCACCGCCCTGCTGACACCCTGATTTCAGACTTCTGGCTGCTGCTAAATTTCTATAGTTTTATGTCACTCCATTTGTGGTAGCTTCTTACAGCATATCTAGGAAACTGAGATTGGTATAAGAATGGTATTGTGGCTGTTCAGGGCAATGTATTCTTAGCGGATGCATGCTGAAAAAGGGATAAAAAAGTCACGATGTTTGCATTTTCAAATGATTCAGGTAATGAGACCGGGAACAGTGGTAACAGAGGCTGAGTTTAGGTGAAGGGAACATAGGTGTTCATCATGCTGGTCTTTCAACTGTTCTGAAGTTTGAAATTTTACATTTAAAAATTAGGGGGGAAAAGAGAATTGGCTAAGACTACATCAACAGTTTTCGCAACTTAGAAGAAAATAAGAATCACCTGTTGAAGATCTCAAAGATTCCAGTTCTCGAGAATCCACACAGTGAAGGGTTCACTGGTTGAAGCCGTACTTTCCAAAGCGGATACACAAACCCAGACCCCGGAAGCAAAGCTAAGAAAGTCCACGTCTAGTTTTAAATGTTCATCCTTTCAAAGTGTCCGATGCTTTCAAATATTTCTTCTACCCACAATTTTTATGCTTCCACCTGCTATAAAATTGCTTCTGAAACTGCTGGCACTGATCCAGTTAATCCGAGCCCTGAACCCAATTGTTGTTGTTGTTGTTGTTGTCAAGTGCCGTTGAGTTGGTTCCGACCCATAGCAACCCTGTATAGGGTTTCTGAGGAGCAGCTGCTGAGCTTGAACTACCGACCTTGCAATTCAAATGGCTCTGCAGTCTGGTGCATCAACCCACAGCGCCACAACAGGACTCCGGACCCAATTAGCACCTTACAATCCTCCCTTCCCACTTGCTTCCTCACATGGACTGGGCATTGACCACTCGTCCTTCCACCCCAGCTTCTGAGAGGCCATCACGCCCTTCTCTTCCTGCAGCTGCCTCCTCACTCTCCTTGGACAGGTCCTGCCCTACTCTGCATGAACACTGGTATGCAATGGGAATCTGTCCTGTCCTGTTTCTTACTTTCTCCACTGACCCTGAGTGCTCTCCTCTGTGCCCATGGTGTCCCCAGAAGGCCACTGACTCTCAAGTCCTCTCTCCAGGTCAGCCTTCTCCTCTGGGCATCGGACCCTTTATCTAAAGGCAGCCTGGCACTCAGCATGGCCAGAACCAACCACAACTCTAATCCACTTCCTCTTGGGTCCAAACTTCCTCTGGTGGCACAAGTGCCCTGTGACCTGACCCCGCCCCAATCCAGCTCTAGCCCTCACCAGGCCCCCAGCCACTGAAGAGCTCAGCATTTTGACTCCACCCACTCCATCTTACTTCTGTACTGGTTTTCCCACCTGGGTGGCCCACTCCCTCCCCTCCTTGTCTCACAGCCCCTGCCTAGGAGAGGTGCCTACTTTGAGTTCCCTCATCCCTCTCTTCCTGCCCTGAGCACACTGAACAGGGAAGATATAAATAACTTCCAAGTGGGAAGGTACCAGTCATGAGGATATAAATGGTGGTGTGGCGCTGCAGGATAAGCACTGGGCTGCTGATCGAAAGGTTGGTGGTTCAAAACCACCAGCTGCTCCTCAGAAAAGCTATCCAGGGTCGCTATGACTGGGAACAACTCGATCACTCTTAACAACGACACTACTCGGCTGAGCTCCACAGCAGAACTGCCTTCACCCTGCTGTCCCCAACAATTACTGAACCAGGGGACAAGGAAGCATTGACAAGAAAAGGGACTGTGCAGCCCTCAGGGATGAACAGGGTGCAATCTAATACAAAGAGGGCTTCAAAACGCTCGTGGGAAAATGGAATGACAAGATAGGCATTCTCCCACGAACTCTCTGAAGTTCCCTTGTGTATGCCACAGCCAGCATCTGTGCGTGAGCAGCCACAACGTGCCACCTCCCCCATTACCAACAAAGAGCTGACTGGCCTCCGGGTGAAGCCACACACACACACACCCCCTTTCTCCGGACACTGTCTCTCCGGGAATGCTCCCCTCTGACCTAGTCCCATTCTTGTTTCTCCGCTGGAACATGCTCACCAGCATGCAAACTTACTTATGTTTTCTCTCGTCCCTTAAAACAAACTAACAACAACTCTTGGCTCCCACTGAATAAACCTGAAAGAAATAATCAGCACTGGAAAGAATCAGTACCCTAACTGACGATAACATAATGCAAGAAACATGAAAATCTTCAGTCCACAGTGATCTCAAAAACAAGGAAGAATTAAAAACCACCACCAATCTCCTTTAGCACCACTGGCAGCAGCTGTTGTATCAGCTGTTGACTGAACACAGTGAAAATAATGAGGGCGCTCAGTCACCTTGTGAAGGGGTGGGCAGCTCATGCCGGTGTAAAGAGCTCTCTCTACAGAAAACACATCCAGTGAGACTGTGGATGTGACGAAACACCTAAGTGATGGCTCAGAGGAGTGGCGGGGATGAGCAGGTGGAGGCCAGGGCATTCCTAGGGCAGAGAAACGTGCTCGCATGACGCTGTCACAGTGCGCACATGATGTTAAACATTTGTTGAAACCGTCATGGCTGTACAGCACAAGCCATGGACGCCAACGTGAGCTATGGACTTTGGTTAACAACACTGCACTTTACTGGACTTTGCTTTACTGTGCGTCACTGTGTCGTGTTATGTTTTGTTTCCTTACAAACTGAAGGTTTGTGGGGAACCTGCATCGAGCAAGTTTATGGGTGCCATTGTCCGACAGCGCATGCTCATTTCAGAAGGCTGTGTGTCACGTTCTTTCTGGTCATTCTCACGATATTGCATACTTCTCCATAACGCTACTGCACACACTTAATAAACTATAGTACAGACATCACTTTTCTACGAAGGGCCAGAGTTGACACAGGCTCAAAGTATCCCTCCAGGGCAGAGCAGAGATAATCCCTAGGATGCTGTAGACTGTACATCTGTATGGCTGTAGACAGCCACAGCTGCTTCCTGTGACAGTCTGTGGCTTTGAATCTCAGATCTTATTGTTATCATTCCAATGCTTAACCCACCACAGCACCAAGCCCCCTTAAGAGACTCTGTGTAAATATTCTTTTTATAATGCGTAAATTCACCATGAGTCATTGCCAACTGGACAGCACCTAGTAACACAAAGTTGTTGTTTTTAAATGCCACTGAGTTGGTGCTGACTCATCATGATCCTGTATAAGGTTTCTGAGTAGCTACTGATGGGTTTGAACTGCCGACTTTGTGGTTTGCACCAGTGCTTATCCTACAGCACCACTCCAACCAGTAGGACAATCATGAAGGATGGAGGAACGGGCTGAAGGGTTTTTCATTTTAGATGAAGTGGTCCAATTTGAACTTTAAGTAGACTGCACAAGTTTATGACATATATTGTAATCTCTGTTGTTGTTAAGTGCCATCAAGTTGGTTCAAACTCATCACGACCTTGTATAGGGTTTCTGAGAAGCAGTTGGTGAGCTTGAACCACTGACCTTGCAGTTCAAACTGACTTTGCAGTCCAGCACATTAATCCACAGTGCTACAAGAGCACCATTAAAAAAAGCAATGACCTATAGCTAAAATACCAACAGATAAACAAGATTCAAAATTATTTTTTTAGTCTTTAAATAAAAAAAGCAGGGGAGGAACAGAAACAAACAAAAACAAAAACAGAAGGATCAAACAGAAAGAAGCAAATGTTACAATGGTATTCCTAAACCCAACATCTTTAAAGTGCTAAAGAGCAAAGCTGTCACTCTGAAGACAAGCCATGGTAATTGCGATTGCCTCATATACATGTGAAAGGTGGACTGTAGAAAAACTGACGCTTTTGAGTTATGGCATTGGTGAAAAATATTAAAAGCACCATGGGCTGCCAGAAGAACAAACAAAATCTGTGTTGGAAGAAGTACAGCCAGAATGCTCCTTAGTAGCCAGGATGGCCAAACTTCGTCTCCTATACTTTGGACATATTATCAGGAGGGACTAGTCACTGGAAGACATCATGCTTGGTAATGTGGAGAGTCAGCAAGAAAGAGCAAGACCCCAACAAGATGGATTGGCAGTGGCAGCAGCAATGGGCTCAAATGTGGCATCAACTATGAGGTTGGCACAGGACCAGGCAGTGTTCCATTCTGTTGTGCAGAGGGTTGCTGTGAGTCGGGACCAATTCGGCGGCACCTAACCACACACCCAACCTTATCAACTATTACATGAAATGTTGGTGAACACACTCCACTGCACTGCTCAGCTCCCATCTTGCTTGGCCTATCAGCAAAACATGCAACAATCTTTTCAGGACACATTTTCTTCCCTTGGCTCTTATGGCAGCATAGTCACTAGTTTCCTCCCTCCCTTCGTCATCAGCTGTGCGCCTTCTCAGCTTCCACCCACCTAGCACTGAGACTTCAATCCGAAAGCTGCCTTGGGACTCAATGGTTGCTCTGCTGCTTCATATTCAATCCCTTCCCCAGTGCTACGATTACACTGTGTCCCTACAAAATGAGTGTTGGAATCCCAACTTCTCTACCTGTGGGGGTAATCAATGTACACCGTAATACAGTAGCTTTCCAGTGTGCCAACCATCTATTGAAGTCACCCAGTGTAGGTTATAACCTAAATCTAACTGCTTCTGAGTTATAAAAGGAGCAACACAGACATAGAGACAAACCAGACAACAGAGGAAGACAGGATAGACACCATGTGAGGACAGTCTACAAGTCAAGGAACCAAAGACAACTTGGGGGGCTACCAACAAAGATGGACTCTACCACCAAGCCCCAATTTGGACTTTTTAACCTCCATTACTATGAGAAAATACATTTCTATTTCTTAAAGCCACTCGCTATGGTCTTTATAACAGATCTGGTAACTAAGATACCAAGTCTCAAAGTCTAACTCCACCCACATTTATACCTCCAGCTCAGACCTGTCTTCTCTTGTTAGTTGGCAATGAGTCAGTTCTAAGTCAGCCTATGTACAACAAAATGAACACTGCCCAGCCCTGTGCCTTTCTCACAACTGTTGCTAGGACTGAGCCCACTGTGGCAGTCACTGTGCCCATCCATCTTTTGGGAGATATTTTGTTGTTGTTGTTGACCACCTACTGTACTGAGCATGACGTCCCCCAGGGACTGGTCCCTCCTGATAGGTTGTACCATCCTTCCTTTGAAAGAACATTCTGCATGAACTTCTTTTGGCAGCCTATGCCCGTGGTTTGGTCAGTATATTATGCCTACATCATAACTCAAATGCATCAATTCTTCAATCCAACTTACTGTCTGACTTTCACCTACATTATGAGACAAATGAAAATACCATGAAATGAATCAGGAACACCTTAGTCCTTAGAGTGACTTCTTTGCTTTTTAACACTTCAAAGAGGTCTTTTGCAACAGATATATGCCCAATACACTGTCATTTTGTTTGCTTATCTTGTTGTTGAGACTAAACACAGCAAACCATGTGAGTACCAATTACCAAGTGCCAAGGACCAAGTATATCAACTACAGTTTAGGGGCACTGGTTACATTCTCTGAATAGTGTAAGCATTCTCACCCTCGTCTGTCGGAGCTACAGCTACCTCATTAACATAACCTTACTGACCCCTTAGGTCCCTACCTCATCTTCTGAGTTGCTGTTGTCAATTGGATCCCATAGGAACACTTCTTAAAAGAGTACAATGCTCATGGCTGACCATTTTATAAGTTAAGATCAACGATTACCCAGTTTTAAGAAGATTTCAAGGTATATTTTTGGCTTAAGGTTTGAAAACTACCTCAGGACAGTTTCAGGGTTTCATCCACCCTTCAGGACTTCACTAAGTTAAAGGCCATGAGAATCTGAAATTCTGTCCCATGTCATGTCTCCCATTTTGATCAGAATTCTTCTATGGCATCTGTGATCAAAATGTTCATTAATGGTAACCAGGTAGCATTCAGTTCTGGTCTCATTTCATACCCTCTTCTTACTCCTGATTCTCCTTCTCCCTCTCTCCCTCTGTTGCTCTGGGTGAACTGAGCTCAATTGTTCTGCCTTGAATGGTCACTTGCAAGCTTTTAAGACTCCAGGCACTATGCACTGACTAGAAGAACAGAAACACTAAACATGTCAGGCCAATTAACTAAGATGCCCCATGAAATCATGACCCCAAAATCTCCAAACTAAGGAATCAAATCTCAACAATGCTTGGTTTGCACACCTGCAGCCACAGCATCCTTAAAAGAATTTCACTGTAATTGTATATATTTTTAAGTGGTAAAATGGATTTGTTTTATATAGCTTTCCTGGACATGATCTTATAACTCCCACCAAACAACTGGGTGGGATTGTGCAAATAAGGTGCTTGTGGCTCATCAAGGGATTAAACAGCCTGCTGATAACACAAGTCAGTACATGGCACCCTTGTTGGTGGGACCATGCAAATAAGGTATATGGAACCATGAAGCGACTGGTTTTGCCATCCACTAAGCTTAGGAGTTCTGGTAGCGTAGTGGTTACGAATCGGGCTGCAAACTGCAAGGTCAGCTTTTCGAAACTACCAGCTGCTCCGCAGGAGAAAGACGAGGCTTTCTGCTCCCTTAAAGATGTACAGCCTCGAAACCCTGTACAGGGTCACTATAAGTCGGAACCGACTCCTCGGCTCAGAACCACCACCAGCTAGCTAAAAAGCAAAGTCCTTTGAACTGCAAGGTTGGTGGTTCAAGCTCACCAGCTGCTCCTTGGAAACCCTAGACAGGGTCACCACGGGTCAGAATCGACTTGATGGCACTTAACAACAAGAAGAAGCTGAAAAGATAGTCAACCTCAGAGCAGAAAGGAGAACTACCTACCACCAAGAAAAGTAGAGTTAGCAGGGGAACACATCCTTTGGACCCAGGATTCTGCACTAAGAATTTCCTAGACCCAGGAAGAAAGAGAGAAAGTACTGTACCACTGGAGATGGTGAGAAGCAGGGCAGAGAACTCGCAGCAGCAGAGGCAGCAGTAGACAGCATGGTGGACTTCCCTGCCCATGAAGCAAGTTAGCAGAGCAGCTCTGGGCTGGAGGCTTGCTGGCAGAGTGGAGTGTCTCCTGGCACCTATCAGCAGAGCTAGGTTCACTGACCCACAGAGCTAGAAAGCTGAGCACCTTCAGGGAGAAGTTTATTGTTGGAGTAGGGTGCCCTCAAGTTGGTCCGACTCAAGACTCTATACAGAGTTTCCGGGGAGTGGCTCGTGGGTTTGAACTGCTTATCCTGCAGTGCCAACCAAGACTCCAGGCACTTATTAATGGAGCTAAAGAACAGTTATGGTGTTAAGGGTCAGATTAAGCCCTACCTTTAATCAATGCAATTCTCCCATCTCTGTTAACTGTTTTTCCCCCTCCCCCTCCCACCCCTAGTAATCACTGATAATCTTTGCTTTCTATACATTTGGCTTTTCTTTCTATGTGAGGTCACACAATTATTTGTCTGTTTTGTGATTGGTTTACTTTGCTCAGCACAATGTCTCCAAGTTCCACTCATGCTATATAACATGTATCATAACTTCATTTACTCTATTGGCTGAGTAATAGTTCATCATATGTTTGTACCATATGTGGCATATCCATTTATCTGGTTGGCAGGCATTTAGATTGTTACCTATCTTTTGGCTATAGTGAACCTTGGTGCAATCTGAGTTTCTGCTTTCACATCTTTTGGGATATGCCTAGCAGTGAATTGTTGGGTTATGTTAGCTCTGTTTTTAGTTATTAATGGAACTGCCACAGATTCCTACAATGTCTGGACCATTCTGTATTCCCACCATCAATAGATCAGGCTTCCAATTTCTCCACATCCTCACCAATGTTTTGTTTTGTTCCAATGTCAGACATCCTTGTGGGACTGCAACGGTATCTCATTGTGGGTTTGATTTGCATCTAACAGATAATGAAACTGAGCATCTTCTCCTATGTTTGGCAGCTATTTAAATGTCCTCTTTGGTGAAATGACTGTCCCAGTTCTTTGCCCCTATTACAAATGGGTTATTACTGTCACTGAAGTTTTATATCCATAGATCTGTTATTAAACTCTTGTTGCTATATGGTTTCTGAAAACATTCTCCCAGTTGATAGGTTGCCTTTTCATTTTTTTGGTAGTCTTTCAATGAAGAAAACTTCTTAAATATTTATGAGCTCCCATTCATTTGTCTTTTACTATCTGTGCTTTTATTAGATAAATCCATTGTTGAAAGCAGGCATGACTTGTTTGTGTAAGAACTGTATGATTTCAGCTTGCACATGTTAAGTCCTTCCTTAATCCATTTTGAATTTGTTTTTGTGTATAGAGTGCGGCATGGATCCGGTTTCACTGTTCTGCATGTGGAAATCCAATGTTCACAGCACCATTTATTGAAGAAACTCTTCCTGCGCCATTGAATGGACTTACCACTCTTCTAAAAATCAGTTGATCAGGCATGTTTGGGATCATCCCTGGACTCTCAATTCTAATGCACTGATCTATGTGTCTATTAATAGTTATACTACCACCAGGCTGTTTTGATTACAGCTGGTGTTAAGTGCGGTGAAGTCAGTTCCAAACCATAGTGACCCTGTATAGGGTTTCTGAGGAGCAGTTGGTGGATTTGAACCACTGACTTTATGGATCAATTCGACCTTGCAGTCTATTGCTTTAGTGCCACACCAGGACTGTAGCTGTATAAAAACCAAAACCAAAACCCATGGTCCTTGTGTCAACTGAGACTCACATCAACCCTACATAGGCTTCCAAGACTTAATTTTTTTATGGTATCACACAGTTTCATCTTTCTTCTATAGAGTGGCTTACGGGTTTAAACCACAACCTTGAAGTTAGCAGCCCAACCCCTAAACCAGGGCTCCTTTGTAGTTATCTATATAATACATAGAGATTCAATACAACCCAAGTCGTATTTATAAAAATAGGAAAACCAATCCTTAACTTTACATGGAATGAAAAGAGATCCATAAGAGTTAAAATAACGAAAGAGATTAAAAACCTAAACGTAAAATCTAGAACTACAAAGATCATCGCTGAAAACATAGGGGCAAACTAAGGGGCTCTGATACATGACATAAATATACTACCAAACATAACTGAGAGCACACACACAGGGACCTGCTAAACTCAGACACGTAGGTACACCAAAAGATGTCACCAAAACGGTGGGAGGAAATGTAGGGAATGAATTTTTTAACATGGGACTTCTCTTTAAAATAGAACACTTCACCACCTCAACAAGAAAATAGTCAAATTAAAAAACAGGCAGAGGACATGAACAGACAATACACCAAAGAGGACATGAGGAAATGTACACAATCGTTAGCCATTGTAGAGAGGCCAAGAAAAAAACAATGAAGTATCACCTTACCCCAGGGTTAACAGCAAAGTTAAAAAACAAAAAACAAACAAAAACAGAAAACAACAAATGGTGGCGAGGATATGGAGTCTGAGACCCTCCTGTACTGCTAGTTGGATTGTAAATGGTGCAACCACTGTGAAAACCAGTACGGTACTTTCTCAAAAGTGGAAACTAGAGATACCACCAGACCTGGCAATTCCTCTACTTGATGTACTCCATCAAGAACTAGGAGCTGTGACACACAAGTAGATATATGCACATCCATGGTCACTGCAAGCACTATTCACAATAGAAAAAGAAGACAGCTTAAATGCCCATCACTAGAAGAATGGTTGACCAAACTTTGACACCTACACACAGTGGAATACCTTGCACCATTGAAGAGTAACAGCGAATATGAGAAACACAGATGCACCTGGAGGACAGTGTTGCTGCTGTGTGCTGTCAGGTCAGTCTGACGCATAGTGACCCTGTACAGGGTGTCCAAGGCTGTACATCTCTCTATGCCTAATCAAACAGTCAATCACAAAGGGATAAATATTTTGATGAGACCACTATTGTAAAAAGTCACGAAAAGGTTTTTCATGGTGAAAGAAATATTCTCTGATGGTTACCAAGGCTAGAAGGGAAGTGACAATTACTGACTCACTGGCTAGCGGGTAGACGTGTGTTAACTTGGGTGATGGGGAAGACAATATACAAGAAGAGGAAGGCTGGCGGAAGGATAAAGGCAGCGGCAACACAGGGAGGAGGTAAGAGCTAAAGGAACTAGAGGTAAATACTGTGAATTGATGGCAAGGATTGTAATCATTGAAATGAAACAAAGTACATGATTTGTTAAATGTTAAAACTGATGATCTGCTCTGTAAACCTTCACTCAATTCACAATAAAAAGTTAAAAAAAAAATGCATCGATTCTTCTACTGTCTTCGTTGCTCACTGTTCAATTTTCACATGTTAATGAGGAGACCGAAAATTACTGATGAGATCATTGGCTACAGCCTTCAGTATGGATTGCACCTCAATGTAAAGAAAACAAAAATCCTTACAATTGATCCAATAAATAATATCTTAATTAACGGAGAATAGATGAGAGTTGTCCAAGACTTCATTTTACTTAGATTCATAGTCAGCACTCATAGAAGCAACAGTCAAGAAATCAAACAACATATTCTCTTAGGCAAATCTGCTGCAAAAGACAACTCTAAAGTGTTCTAGAGCAAAGATACCAGTTTGAGGACTAAAGGAGTGTGTGACCCAAGCCATGGTATTTTCAATCACCTCATGTGCATGTGAAAGCCGGACAATGAGTAAGGAAGAACTGATGCATTTGAATTCTGTTGTTGGCAAAGAATGCTGAAGCTACTACCGACTGCCAGAAGACCAACAAATCTGTCTTGGAAGCAGCACAGTCAGGAAAGGATGAAGAGACTCTGTCTCAGGCACTTTGGACATGCAACCATTAGGGACCAGTCCCTAATGGACATCATGCTTGTTAAAGGAGAGGGTCAGCAAAAAAGCAGAAGACTCTCAGTCAGATGGATTGTCACAATGGCTGAAACAAACACAGAAATGACTGTGAGGATGGCATAGGACTGGGCAGTGCTTCATTTCAATGACACCGACCCACTGACACACAATAACATCATCATACTGGACCATGTACTTACTGTGCTTAGTTTTAACCTATTCCCTTACTGGAGTCCTGGTGGTACTGTAGAGTAAGCACTGGACGGCTAACTGAAAACTTGGCAGTTCAAACCCAGGAGCTGCTCAGTGGGAGAAAGATGAGGCTTTCTGCTCCCGAGAAGATTTACATTCTTGGAAATCCAATGCAGCGTTGTGAGTCTAACTCAACTGGATGGCTGTGGGTTTAGTTGTTTGGACTATTCCACGACTAAAATCTAAGTATCACAAAGGCAGGTATCTTCATGTCTTCTTCCATCCACTGTTGTCTCCTCATAAGTGAACCCAAAGAAGCTAAGTATCGTGGAAGAGGACCAGATAAAACATCTCTTGCAGTAGCAGGGGCCTCTTTTTGAGTTTGAGTGAGGCCTTCTCACTGATGGTTCCAAAGTCTTGTATGCATTGGCACCTGCGTACCTCCTTCCTGTCTCATCTTCTACCTCTCTGTTCCTGCTCACATCTTTTTAGCCATACTGTCTTCTTGATTCTTCTATAGAGTGAGATTATCCCACCTTAGGGTCTTTGCTGCAGCTGTCCCTACATTGAGAGTATTTCTTCTCTTGCCTTCACATGGTTGGATCCCTCTTGTCTTCAGATACTACTTAAATATCTTCTTCACTGTGGTCTTCCCTGACACCCAGTCTAATGCACCTATTTAGTCACTTTCTTAATATGCCATTTCACTGTAATTCTCACACAAGAAATGAATTGTCAAGTCTTTGTAGTGACTGTCACCTCCCACCCTACCCGATTCCAAGCATACAAGAGAGTGCTCGAAGTGGAAATTCTACTGTTCTACTCACTGCTGCATCCCCAGTACCTACCACAATGCCTGACAAGCAACAGGTGCACGCTATAACGTACGTAAGCAGCAAGAGCAGCTGGCCGTGGGGCCCTTCCGGAAGCCAAGCCACAAGCAAGAGGAAGGAGTGAGAGTAGGAGTGGGAGTGGAGTGGCTCACCTCTGAATAGTCTCCTCCTGCTCCTTAACCATGTGCGCCAGCTGCTGGAAGATGGAGCCCAGCTCAACAATCGTAGACTCAATGTTCTGCATGGTGTCTGCTCGACTCTGGATGTAAGAGTCCTTCAGGAGAGGGAGAGAGCACAAGAGCACCGTGAGCTTCTCCGGGGAGGGCCTGGGTCTTCAGGACCCACCCAGCTGCCCATTCTGCCCACGGCACACTTCACTCGCTTGTGGCCCATGGAGGCGGAAAGAGGAGCTGCCACCCTCCTCTTAGGGCAGATGAATGGCTCTTCCCAGTTGAGCCTGGGTACCTGCTCGTCAATGAGCTGTAGCTGCTGGGTAGTCCGAGAGTCCATCATGTTGATGGCCACGTCCCCAGAGGCACAGGACTCCGCCCCCAAAACCACAGCACCACCTCCTGAGGAAGAAAGAAGACAGGGTACATCTTAATGGTTAAAAACAGGTTCAAAGCCCAGACTCTCTGGTTTTGAGTCCCAGCTCTGCCACTGACTAGCCTTCTGACCCCGAACAAGTCATTTAACCTTTGCGAGCCTCAGTTTTCTCACCTGTAAAATGGGGATAATAGTTGCTTCCTCAAAGGGTGGTTGTAAAAATCGAATGAGGTGAATAAAGCAAGTGCGTAAAAATTTAATGTTGTTGTTGTTAAGTGCCATCGAGTCGGTTTATAGACATCACCATTTTCCTAAGGAGCTCTGATAGTGTAGTGGTTAAGAGTTGGGCTGTTAACTGGAAAGTCAGCAGTTCAAATCTACCAACCACTCCACAAGAGAAAGTTACGGCTTTCTGTTCTCGTAAAGATTTAGAATTTCGGAAACCCTATACAAGGCCACTATGGGTTGGAACTGACTCAAAAGCACACAATCACCACTACCACCATTTTTCTGGAACAACACTGAATTCCCTCCCAGACGTGACAACATGGGAGACCAAGCGTGGCTCACAAAGCCCAGCAATCTTGTTTAACTCTGAGAGATCAGGCCTACAGAGATGTCTGAGAGACTGAGCAACTTCCTGACCCCTCCATCCTCTTCCCAACACCTGTCTTTAGAGGATGCCCCAAGCAGAATAACGAAGCTTTACCTCCTAAGGGCTCCCCTACTGCCTGAGACTTACCCAGGTGGTTTCGGGCAAGGGGCAGCGCTGACACAGGTGCTCGGGAGAACTGTTCCCGCCGGCTCTTCTGCTGTTTCAGATTCTAGGGTTGGGGAAGAAATGCCAAAGTCCTCAGGCCTCTGGAAAGCCACCTGTTGAAGTGATCCTATTGCCTGAACCCTTCCATTTGCCTATTTCCCTCTTGGGCCTTACCCCCCAATTCCTACCCCTCCTACGATTCTTCTCACCTCTGTCCTTACTTCTAAAACCGATTTGAAGTCATTGGACATGGAGGCCAGTTTGGACTAGACAAAAAAAAGAGAGTTCGGTGAGAGACAAGAACACCTTCCTCCCATCTGCCTCCCTCACTCCTTTCCCAAGGTCTCACCTGCAAGGAGACCACAATGGTGTTGGAATGGGTCTGCAAATGCCGGCCACTCTGGCTGCCCTTGGCTCTCACAAAATCCTGAAGCTGCGCAATTTGTTTGTTGAGACTGTTGATGTCCTGGTGGAAGAGGCAGTAAAAAAACTGAGTCTCTAGCAGAGAGTGCTCAGCCCTAACCTCTGCCCCAAGAGCAGGGCGGGCAGGAGGGGCAGCAAGGAGGCTACTTGCAAGAGTCAAAAGTGTCTCCATCAGATCAGAGGACCTGGCCCATTGGGATTTCCCAACTAGAATGTTCTGGGGTGTACTCGAGCTCAGTTCCTGCACCAGTAAGCCAGAGAGAGGTGAAGTATGGCCTCACTCAATTGTAAATGTGGACTTGATTAGCTCCTTTATCCCGCTGCCCAGCTCCCTGCTGTGAGGCGACGCTCATGGCCACGGAACTTAGAAGGCCAATCTTAGACCCAGAGTACACTGACCAACAAAGAACCTACACCCTACCCAAGGAAAAGGAAAAGTAGCTACTGTTTGCCATCGTTTCCCAGAGACATCAACAAAGGGCTGTTTATAAACAGACAACCTTTAAAAATTATTACTGCAGAAGAGGAAAGCCTGTAACTTGTGCAGTGAGTCAGTACCACAGCTGGGCTTTCTATGCCGGCTCAGTGGACCTGCCACTCCTAATCAGGTCTAAATGTCACTTACGTCACTTCCTCAGACAGGCCACCCTAAATAGAAAGGAGCCCTCACTCCAGGTCACTCAAGTTTGTTTCCCTCTTCCTTGTCTGTATCTGGAACTGTTTCTCTGTTTACTTGTGTAGTACCTACTGCATCTATTTCACCAAATCACAAAGTTCCTCTAGGGTAAGGAACACGTCTATCTGGCTCACTGCGGAATCCCAGCACCAGGAAGCCAAAAGGCACTCAATAATGTGAGTGGCTGGAAAATAAACAAATGAATCCCTATTAAGTCGGCATTGTTAGTATCCTCCTTTTACCAAGACAGGGTCTGGCGCTCGGAGTAGTTAGTTTAGCCAAAGTCACACCTTAGGGGTAGATGTGGGATTTGAACGTAAGTTGGTTGGTTCTTACATGCCTATGCAACAACAACTCAATAGTTCGGGGAAGCCTCTTTTACCAGCTCAGCATGTCTTAAAACGGATCTGCCTTTGGGACTCTGCCATAATCGGCTTTATGCTGGACGATCGCAGAAACCCCTCCCTGGCCTCTCTGTTCCACCCATGTCCCTCTCTTCCAAAACAGGCTTGCTTTGTGACCCATGACATTCAGGGTATGGTACCCATAACATATTCCTTAGTAAAGCCTACAGTGCTCTTCACAACCAGCTTCCAACCTACTTTTCCAGTCTCACGTCCTATCATCCATTCATTCTTTCAAAAAATATTCAGTGCCTTCTATATACTGTTAATGCTAACTGCTATCAGGTAGGTTCCCACTCATAGCAACGCTATGTACAACTGAATGAAACACTGCCTAACCCTGTGCCATCCTCAGAATCGTTGCTCTTTGTTACCACTGTTTCAGCCAGCGTCAGTTCATCTCCTCGAGGGACTTCTTTCCAGTTGAGCTCTATCAAGCATGATGCTCTTCCCCAGGAACTAGTCCTTCCTGATTACACGTCCAAAGCATGTGGCAGGAAGTCTCGCCATCTAAGAAGCATTCTAGTCGTTCTTCTTCCAAGAGGTATTCGTTCGTTCTTCAGGCAGTCAATCAAAATTCTTTGCTAATACTATAATGCAAATGCATGAACTATTCTTTGGTCTTCTTTATTCACTGTCCAGTTTTCATATGTACATGAAGCGATTATACCATGGCTTGGGCAGAGCACACCTTAGTCCTCAAGGTGGTAATTTTGCATTCTAACACTTTAAAGAGGTCTTATGCAGCAGATTTGCCCAACGCCATATAGCATTTGATTTCTTGAGTGCCGCTTCCCTGAGTGTTGTGGATCTAAGAAAAACTTCAGTGTTTTCTCCATTTATCGTGATGTTGTCTACTGGTCTAGTTGTGAGAATTTTTTTTTTCTTCACACTGAGGTCTGAACCACACTAAAGGCTTCACGTCCTCCTCACTTTCAGTGAGCAAGGTTGTGTCATCTGCATCTCGCAGGTTGTTGATGAGTTTCTTCCCATCCTGATGCCACCTTTTTCTTCATAGAACCCAGTTTCTCAGACTATTTGCTCAACACAGATTAAGTAAGTGTGGCGATGCACACCTTCCCTGACTTTAAATCACACAGAAGCCCCTTGTTCCATCTGCACAACTGCATGAACACAGTAAGTATTCCAGAATTACCTACATGTTAAGCCTCGACTATACACTTAGGATAGGTCTGTAAACCAGCAGGGGGAAATTCTGTTCTTATGGTGCTTACATTTTGATTGTCTTTCCTTGGGGGTAGTTGGAATGAGTTGGCGGGAAAAGAGGCAAACAATAAACACAGTAAGTAAGATAATCATAGAGATGTCAGAAATGGAGAAAGAAAATAGTGCAAGGCAAGGAGGTCAGAGTTTGGGGCGCTGAAGTATTTAACAGCATTATCAGGGCAGGCCGTCCTGAGCAGGTGACAACTGAGCAAAGATTGCAAGGCAAGTCTTATTCCTGAACTTTCCCTTTACAAGTCATGCCTCTGCAGAGACTGTTTCCTCACCTGCAATGTCCTCCATTGCTGCTACACAAGACAAGAAAGCAATTCAGATTTCATCTTTGCTACAAAATCCTTCCCAGCAACCCTAAGGAAGTCTCACTGACCTTTTTGAAATATCTTTTCTTGTACTTTGTGCCACCAATACATTGTTAAGTATGAGGTTAGGGGCTGGAGAGTTCATCTGACAGGAAACCTGAAGACAGGGGTCTTGCCTCACGTCTGTGTCACCAGTACCTAGCTCTTTGTACATGACAGGTAATCCAGAAGCATCTACGGGCTCTATGGATGAGTAAGATGCTTGAGGCTGCCTCCAGTCACTTGCTCTGAGCTCCCATGGCAATGGAAAATGAGGGAAGTGATCCGGATGGCTAGCAGCTCACCTGTTTGATGATATACGTTAGCTCTTCAATTTCCACTCCTTTATCATCAAAGAGGGACTTGCGCTTTGCCACTGCAGAGACAAATGAGCAGCCACAAAGGGTGAGGTCCGAAAATGACTCGGGGAGCAGGGCTCCTCAGTCCTTGTTGGTTCACTGCCCCACCTCTGAGAGCCCCCCCAATACTCACAGATTGTCAGCTTCTCCAGCTTGGCAAACGTGTTGCTGAGGTCTTTCCCGATGCGCCTGCAAATGAACATTAAGGAGGATGCTGTGAGACAGGGCAGGAAAGTGCCTCTTCTCCACATAAGCACAGCTGCCAGCGCTTCAAAGGCAAACCCATTTCTCAGACACCACAGCACCCTAGCACACAACTTCTCTCAACTCACTTGGCCATGAGGGTGAATTCGCTACGCTGCCGGGCTGCACGCAGAGCTGGCTTGTTTGCCTGAATTCCATTCTGAAAAACAACGTCAGGAGATGACACCGTTAGTTCTCTCCTCCCCAGTCCCTCATGGTAAGCACTAAACTCTTTCTAGCAATGAAGTCCTTAATCAGGCGATTCAGAGCCCAGATTAAAGAATAGTAGATCTAGATTCAAAGCTTGACTCCGCCACTTAATAGCTGAGAAACTCTGGGCATTCAAGGAACACTTAGCCATTCTGAGCCTCTATCTCCTCTTCTCCAAAATGAGGACCAATAACTCACCTACCTCCTATTGTTGTTGCTAAAATGACATAGAAACCACGAAGTACTTTGGCTAAATACAGGGTATAAAAGAGGTTTTAGAAAAATTCATGGAAAAATCCCATTATCTTTTAATTGCACTTTTCCACTAACTTTTTTTATCTTCCTCAGAAATACTAAATAAATGGTAGTTCGTGCGCTGGAGTCCTGGTGTGGTGCTGCAGGATAATGCACTGAACCACAAGGTTGGCAGTTCAAACTCCCCAGCTGCTCCTAGAAAACCCTACACAGTGTCACTATGAGTTGGAATCAAATCAATTTGACATCACTTACCAACCAAAATAGTGTTACACTATAAGAGGAGCCCTGTACTGCTAATCGCAACATCGGTGGATCAAACCCACCCTAGACAGGATGGCTATAAGCTGGAACTGACTTGACGGCACTTAAAAACAGCATTGCCATCAAGGAGTCCTGGTGGCACGGCAGGTTAAGTGCTGGGCTGCTAACCACAAGGTTGGTGGTTCAAACCTACCAGCCACTCCACGGAGGGGGGAAATGACACTGTCTGCTCCCATGATGATTTACAGCCTCAGACCCGAAGGAGCAGTTGTCCTCTGTCCTATATGGTCTCTGAGTTGGAACCCACTCGATGCTATTCTAGTCTCAAAAGACTCCAACTACACAGACTTTGGAGATTGTATAAAAGAGTAGTCATTAACTAGCGCTGAACATAAAAAGTCTTTAAAAGTACTGAGACCCAGATCCTGCATGGATTTTGAAATCTGAACTGAAACAAAGGAATCTACCTTAAAAACAACTACACTCCAAAGGGATTTTAACAAAAACCAGTGATCTAAAAACTTTTAAAAATAGAAAAACTGAGGTCCACATAGCAACTTGAGTTAGAATTAGCCAAGAGCTAGAATTCATGTCTCCTTGCTGAAGGCTCTTTTTAGAACCCATTTCTTATCCAAATCAGAGCCAGCGCAGCCACCTTGGCCCTGAAGTAGTCCTCCCAGAACACCAACCCTACTCTTAGGGGGCTTCCTCACAAACACTAAGGTACCCAGCTCCAGTTAGTTAACCCCCTCTTCTCTGCTGCTTAGGGGATCCCAGAGCCCCATTCGAGCCCATTGGGACCCCCATCTTCTTCAGTTAACAGTACTAGAGCCCAGTTCCTCCATCTCTGGCCTTTCCTACCCCCAGGTCCTTACCTGACGGCTCTGCAGGGACTTGCAGGCAGACAAGAATTCCTGTGTCCGGTCCCGACAGGACATGGTTTCGGGAGGGGGAGGGACCAGGGCCGCTGGGGGGGGCAGAGGCGCGATGTCGCTGCTGCTGCTACTACCAGCAGTTGCAGGGGGCAGGACTTGTGTCTTCGAGAGACCCAGGTAGACACCCTGATCCGTGTTCTTAGACCCGTAGCGTTTCCGCGGGATCATTGAGACGCATAACCTCGGACTGTTGTAGATAGGAGAATGTCATTCCCCAAGCAGCCTACCCCCTATCAATCCCCCCCAACCAGTCCCTTTCTGCCCGGGGCCCGTATCCTGGGATCGGTACGCAGAGGAAAGGGTCCCACTGCCTCTCCTGGCTCAAGTAGTTCCCTTCTCACACTCTTCTTCCAACTTGGTTCGGGTCACCGGAGCGCGGGACGAGGGCCCAGAGCAGAGCCAGGTCCCGGGTCTCTGGGGCTCTAGCTCACTGAAGCAGCGACCCCTGGCCCTACCTGAGCCCTCGCGTATCCGCGAGCTCCTTAAACTCCTCAAGGGGGAAACGGTGACGGGCTTCGAGAGGGGTACACAAGTCGCTGGGCAGAGGAGGGAACCTTTAGGTGTTTATTTGAAACAGGAAGTCCCACCCCCGACCAAGTTCCGCCTGTTGGAAGACTGCAATCACTGATTAGCTAATACCGACGTCTTTCTCAGTAGGCCCTTTACTGATTGGACGGAGAGGCCCCGAGCCGAGCCGGCAAGACTTGTCGGCTCGTCCCTGTTCCCCTCCCCCGCTCGTCTCCGCCCCCGGAGAGCCAATCTCCCGGAGTTGTCCCAGAGGCCAGACCCCACTCCTCCAGAGAATCCTACCTCTTCACTGCCGCCTGCCGCCGTTGTTAATGCCACAGTCTCCCGAGCCGTCACCGCCTCCTCTCCCACAGCATACGCCGCCGAATCCCGGCCAAAGATTGGAAGCCGCCACGTCACCCACACGTAACCCCACCCCTGGTGACGACAGCTCGGCGCCACGCCTTTGCGAGCTTGATGAACTGTTCGGCCCAAGTGTAAGAGTGCTTTCGCCCTTCCATTGGCTAGGCCGATACCTGACTCCGCCCCTGAGGGGGCTGGCGCTGGAGGCCCGGGACAGGGCCACCCTGATGGGAGGAGTCTTAAAGAGCCCGCAACCCCAGTGAGGCCAGCTCCCAGAGCCCTAAGCGCGGGCCGCCGAGGAACAAGCGCTCGCGCGGGTGCACGTTAGAAATTTTATTCTCTGGAGTCTGGGGCGAAGGGAACGTAGGGCTGCGGTCACCCCTTCTCTGACTCCTCCTGGATCCTCGAGTGGGCGTCCAGGAACGTGCCCCCAACCTTTTGACTCTGGGCTGACAGCCTCTTAGTGGACGGCAAGGAGTCCCGACGGTTGAACAGGGATAGCCGCCGCCACAGCACGGTGATTAGCAGGCTATCATTCGACTTGTGCTTCTGGTAGCTCTGAGTGTCCGTGGCATCGGTCACGGTCACTTCGGTGCCTACGGGGTTGACGAGGCCGCTGAACTCTACTGGACCCACCCCCACCCCTGTCCAACCTGGCCCCCACCGCCGTCCTGCTCGCCCCCCTGCCTTCGGCGACTCGGCCCCCACCTTCCACGGACTCCTTGGCCGTCTCATCGGAGGTCTGAAAGATCTTGTCTTGGCAGCAGCCCATGGCCCCCGCTTTCGGTGCCAGACCCGCCAGCCCGCCCGCGGGCTCTTCGCCCCAGCTTTTGTGACGTCAGAAATCCCACCGCCCAAAAACGCCTCTTTCATTTCTCCCATCACAAAAGGCTTCATATCCAGGTCATGGTGGGCCCTGGGATGTTTATTTACAAAGTGGGAACAGAGTCTTCAGGGACTGGTGGACCGTGGCCGCTTCTTTTTGTGTCTGGTTTGGGGGGTCCCTTGGCTCTGCCGGGAATCGGCAAGCTTCCGCTTGGCAACTGTCTCCAAGGAAGCCCAAAGTTCATCCGTTTCTGTGTCTTCTGGGGACACCTTGTTGGGCTCCTGAGGCTCTTGGGGCTCATCCTGATAAATGGAGGAAAGCTGACAAATCAGGGACCCATAGGAAGGAGGCCCTGGCTGGGAAATCATCCTTCCATGGACCCCACCACGACCTCTATTTCCTGCTCCAGAAAACAACTCAGAGCCCAGCTCTTAGGTACCGGCCACTCAACAATATCCCTGCCAGGATGTAACTACGAACAGAGATGCGATCTGGCAGGCAAATAGGTAGCTAGACTCAAGCATGGCAACAGTTGTGAGGTTGGCCCAGGATCGGCCAGTGTTTCTTTCTGTTGTGCATAAGGCCACTATGGGTCGGTACCGACTCGATGGCACCTAACAACAACAAAAAGTCTGGGCTCTAGCTGCCTTGTTTCTCTCCCAGGAAAGTCCTTACCCGCATGCCCTTGGCTGCCGTATTCCCAGATCCAAGCACTCACCTCCCAGTTGTCCCTGCCGGACAGAAGGAGGCAATTCAGCTGAGACTTGAGATAAACCTGCAAACAGACAGAGGCCTTCTGGTGCCACGGCATGCAAGAACAGCAACAAGGGATGGAAACGCAAATGGGGGCACAGGAGACAGTAGGTCCCCGAGACTGTGAAGGAGGCGGAGGCTCAGAGGGCTGGGCTCTCTCTCACCTTATGTTCCAGGCCCCGTGGGTTCCGGATCCTGTGTACCCTCAAGACTCTGTCCAGACCGCAGGAGGCTAACAGGGGCTTGGAAGGGTGGCACTGCAGCGCCCGGACACTGCCAGCCAGCCCCTTCAGACAGCCCAGGAGGCGCCCTGGGGACAGCAGGGGGATCAGCAGTAGCAAACAGGCTAGCCAATAGCACTTACTGTTTACTGTTCTAATCACTTCAGACTTCACCATTTGATCCTGATTCTAACTCTGAGACAGGAATTACCAGTAATCACTTCCTCTTACAGGGGAGGAAACTCTAGTCCAGAGCTGAAGGAATGGATTTGGACCCAAGCCACCTGGCGGCCCCTAACTAAACTCCCAATCACTCTGCTGCACTGCCTCAGCCTTCCCCCATCCCCAAGAACCCCAGGACACTCACCTTGCCGAAGGTCAATTTCTGCCAGCTGCCCATGAGTGTTCCCCACGATCACCGAACTGAAGAGAGCAGAAGCAGGTACAGTCAGCAGGGGCCTCTGCTCTGGGAGCCCTTCTCCCCACACCCCAGGCACTCACTTCCCCTCAGGAGAGAGGGTCATGGCGGTCAGTGGGTATTCTCCGTAGGTGGCCTCCAGGACAGGTCGGCGCTGGGGGGAGGCTGGGTCATAGACTCGGACCTGGAGGAAGACTGAGGGATCACGAGAGTCCCCTCAGCCCACACACCCTCCTCAGGCTTCTCCCTCTGCATGCTTACGTGCTGCCTGCTTAGGACCCACTCTCCCACTCACTCTCATCAGAGCCTTCTTTGGAAAAACAACTTGAGAAATTTTCTCCCTAAATCCTGAAGAGTTACCTTTGCCCTAGTTTTCTACCCCAGAGGATTTGTTACTTCTGACTCTAAAAACTGAAAACCAACTTGCTGGTTTGGTATTGTCTGGCCCTGAGCTGTAGCCTGTTCTGATTGGTAGGCAGTTGCAAGGACTAATCAAACTATGCAAATGAAGTGACTATGGTCCTTCGAGGGGTCTGGTTAATTTGTGGCCCTGCTGGGAGGGCCATCTCTTAAAATGTATGAGATTTCTTATATAAACAGCAGCCAGCCCCACAGAGGTTTCAGAAAAGAGAAAACAGCGGAGGTGAACTGGAACAGCAGAGCTGGTAGCCATGGGAGAGACCGGCTGCCAGGAATGCAGCTAAGAGAGCGCACTTCTAGCTGGGAGCTGGGTCAGTTAGCAACGGAGAAGCCTGACAGCTAGAAGGCCAAAGGCAGAGTGGCCTGGATGGCTGAGAGGGGGAAATACACAGACGGCTGAGGGCTGTCCTGCCCTGAAGGAGGGATGTGCTGTCCATTTCGAGGCAGCCCTCCAGACTTTTTGAGTACTTGCTTCAAGATCCTGATCCCAAGTTGCAGGCTGTTGATTCCACCACATTTCCACCTTTTGAGACCAAGACAGCTCTGCCTCCTGTACTGCTTGTCTCTTCAGCTTCTGCGTCCTATTTCCTTGGCCTTTCTTTGGGTTTCTTGGACTGATATGGCCTCTGTTGTGCTCAGGTAAGTGTTACAAAGCTCTATAGCTTTCCCAATACAGAAGCAGGTGCAGTCACCCCACTCCCCCCATAAGCCTCAGCCTGCAGGCACTCAATTCTCTTGATCCAGAGTGGGAAAACCTAGTTCTGCCAGTAAATGCCGGAGGTACCCAACTCTGCCAGAAAGCCTCCTTCCCAAAGGCACTCGTCTTTTTTGCTCTGTGGGCCCGCGGCGGGAGGCTCCTGCATATCGGGTGCTGGCCACCTGCTACTTCTGCCCCTCTTGTTTCTCTGCTGCTGCTTCTCTCTGTCTACCTTGTCTTCAGTGTGGCTGACAGTTCTCATTTCCTGTTGAGCTCTCATCAGAATTGCCTTTGTTGTTGTTGTTGTTGTTGTTAACTGCCGTCAAGTCAGTTCCAACCCATAGCGACCCTGTGTAGGATTTCCAAGGAGCAGCTGGTGACCTTGAACCGCCAACCATGTGGTTCACACTGGCATTGCAGTCCAGCACATTAGACCACAGCGCCACACTAGGACTCAGAATTGCCTTGGGCATCCAGAATTCTGTACCAACTGCCTCTTCGAAGCAATCTAGACTTTTACTGTTAGATACTTTCAAACTCTTCCAGCCTCTCCAACACCCACTCTTGATAAAAACACTCAATAAGTAGGCAGACAAGGATGCCCTTTATCACCACTCCTATTCAATATTGTGTTGGAAGTCTTAGCCAGAGCTATATGGCAAGAAAAGGAAATTAAAGGCATCTAAATTGGCAAAGAAAAAGTAAAATTATCTCTATTTACAGACGATATGATCCAATCCGTAGACAATCCCAAAGACTTAGCAAGAATACTATAGGAACTCATTGGAAGATTCAGCGAAGTGGCAGCGTGCAAGATCAATATCCAAAATTAGTTGGATTCCTCTATACTAATAATGACAGCTCTGGAAAGGAAATTAGGAAAACAATACCATTTACAATAGCCACCCAAAGGATGAAATTGTTATTGTTAAGTGCCATTGGGTCAGTTCTGACCCACAGTGACCCTATATCGGGTTTCCAAGGAGCAGCTGGTGAACTTGAACCACAGACCTTGCGGTTCAAACTGACTTTGCATTCCAGTACATTTGCATTAACCTGCAATACTTAGGAATAAATCTAGCCAGAGAAACAAAAGACATACAAAACACAACTACAAGAAACCAAAAGTGATGTACAAAAATGGAAGAATATACTGTGCTCATGGATAGGAAGACTAAACATTGTGAAAATACCAATACTCCCCAAAGCAATCTACAGATATAACATAATCTCAATCCAGATCCCAACAACATTCTTTAGAGAAATGGAAAAGATGATCACAAACTTTATATGGAAAGGAAAGAGAGACCTCAGACAAGCAAAGCACTACATAAGAAGAACAAAGTTGTAGTAAACAAATTTACTGCACAGCCAGTGGTCAAAACAGCCTGGTACTGTTACAATGATAGACACACAGATGAGTGGAATCGAATTGAGAACCAGAAGTAAATCAATCCACATATAATCAAGTGATCTTTGACAAAGGACCAAAGCCCATTATATGAGAAAGAGATGGTCTCTTCAACAAATAGTGCTGGCAAAACTGGAAATCAATTTGCAAAAGAATGAAACAAAACCGGTATCTCACACCATACAAAGTCAACATAGATTAAAGACCTAAATGTAAAACCTAGAACTAAAAAGATCACCAATGAAAAATAGGGACAAACTGAGGAGCTCTAAAGAGTACATGGCATACGTATACTATCAAACATTGCAAAAACCACATAAACAATAGAAAACAAAATAGATGACTGGGACTTCCTAAAAATTAGAAACTAGGCGCATCAGATTTCACCAAAAGAGTAAAACAGGAGCCCACAGACTGGGAAAAGGAGTTTATTTACAACAATGTATCAGGCAAAGGACTAATCTCTAAAATGTATAAAAAACAATACCACCTCTACAAGAAAAAGACCCAAAGTTTTTCCCAAAAAAAAAAAGAAAAGCTGAAGAGGATAGAGAGAAATTCTGTTAACTGACGGTATGTGGAGGGGATTATAATCAATGTAATGAAACAAGGTATATGAATGTTTGAATGTGAAACCGATGATGTGCCCTGAAAACTTTCACTCAATCCACAATAAAAATCTTAAAAAAAAAATGGGCACAGGACATGAACGCGATATCATCTCATACCAGAATTAGCAGCAAAGTTCAAAAACACAGAAAACACATGCTGGCAAATATGTGGAGAGCCTGGGACCCTCCTACATTGCTGGTGTGACTGTAAAATGGTTCAGCCACTCTGGAAAATAGTATGGCGTTTCCTCAGAAAGCTGTAAACAGCTTCATGACCCAGCAGTCCCTCTGCTTGCTAAGAATCCACAAGAAATACGAGCCAGGACATGAGTAGATATATGCACACCGATGTTCATGGTAGCACTATTCATAATAGCAAAAAGATGGAGACAGCCTAAGTGCCCATCAATGGAAGAATAGATAACCAGACTGTGGTACATCCACACAATGGAATACTATGCACTGTTGAAGAATAACAATGAATCTGCAAAACACCTCATAACATGGATGAACCTAGGGGACATTATGCTGAGTAAAACTGTTGTTGTCAAATGCTGTCTAGTCTGTTTCAACTCATAGTGACCCTGTATAGGGCTTCTGAGGAGCAGATGGTAAGCTTGAACTGCTGACTTTGCTGTTCAGACCATCCTTGCAGTTCAGTGCATTAACCCACAGCACCATACCAGGAGTACAATTAGTCAATCACAAAAGGATAAATACTGAATGAAACAGTTTTTGCAAAAGCATAAGAATGGTTTCCAAACTAAAACTTTTCATTGGTGGTTACCAAGGGTGGCTAGAGGATAGACACACTAACCCAGGTGACAAGGTGGGCAATATGCAAGGGAGGGTAAGGACAACACACAAGAGGGAGGGTGGCAGATGAACAATGAAGACAGAGGAAGAAGACTCAGGGAGGTATGCAAGGGCTAAATGGGATAGAGGTAAATAGTGACTTATACACAACCCTTGGGTCACTATAGTGTTCTGTGAGTAGTTACAGGGAGCGAGACAGGTTGAATGGGTAAAGGAAGGAGGGACAGCGTTTATGTTTGACTGCCTTGTGGATACTGGTGTCCCTTGCCTACTCCTATAGCCTAGATATTAATGTGTGATAGAAATGAGTATTGGGAATTACGATGACAGGTTTGTAAACCAGTTTTAGGCCTATAACTCACTGGATTAGCAAATTAGCTAGAAATTGCCCAGGGAAATAAGTTTCTGGTTAAGTCTTTGTAAGAGAATGGAGCCTTGGGTGGACTTCTGAGGACCATCCAAAACCTGCTGAGTTGGGACAAATAGACCAACCCAGAACTGCTGGGAGAACAGAAGTTTCTTATTGAAATAAAGACCTACAGGAAAAAAAAGTGGATTGTTTGAATATCAAGCAAGCTGTTTGCTTTAGAGGCATCAAGGCAAGAAAAGTCAGCCCATCAGGAAAATACCCTTCTAGGACTGAAATATAAAGGGAAACTGTGAGATCACCTGGGTCGACTTGTGAGAGGAACTGGGGGAATGCAGCAATGAAGGCATGGGCTGAGTTTGGCCATGTTCCATTGACATCCATGAGATGAGAGAGAGGAGAGGAAGGGCTGGCTGGTCTGAAGTTTAGGAAGACGTGTGAACTCCTGAGCCAACAAGCACTGACCTAGCCACTGGGGGCTAGAGCTGAGAGTGCAGCGGCCAGCTGGTCTGAAGTGGGGAGGTATGTGTGAACGCTCAAATGTGTAGCTAATATCTATTTGACCTAACATGGATGGTTAGCTGACCAGAATTCTACCAGATGAAAATAAAGATATTTGATACTGTGAGCTAGTGTAAATTGCTACAATTTGATGAACTGGACTTTTGCTTATAGATATAGTTGCTCAAAATTCCAACCAGAACAGGATTCTTCAGATCAAGGAACAAGCTTGTTTTCTCAGTGTAGAGGGTTGATGCTGTTATTAAGTGACGTCAAGTCAGTTCTGACCCATAGTGACCCTGTATAGGGTTTCCGAGGAGCAGCTGGTGAACTTGAACTGTCAACCTTGTGGTTCAAACCAACTTTGCAGTCCGACGCATTAACCCACAGCTAGAGGGGTGGGCAATTTAAACATTGGCTATGAAAGTGGGGGTTGTTGTTGTTGTGAAGTGCCATCGGAGGGCTAGCTTACAAGCTTTCATGAGTGTGCTTAGTTTGAGAATGACGGGTAGAATCCCTACTGAATAGTTTTCCTCTTTTCCACATGGATCTGGTAAAAGGGGATGGGGATGATGGTGATAGGATTTGGTGATTTACTTTTAACTGTTAGCAGGATTCATTGTGATTGTTACAACTGTAATTGTAGCAGTTGTGTAATTAAAAGGAGGGAGTCGTTCATCTTTCATTCCAGGAACAGACCATCCCAGAACCTTCAGGTAGGAGGCGCATGAGTGGAGCGTGAGATCCTACCTAGAAAAGTGGCAACAGCAGAGACGGTGGCAGAGGCGGTGTGGTCTGGAGAGACAGAGCAGCTGCGGGCTCTAGGCCCATGGACCTGAATCAGTCTGCGTGCCTGTGGGCAGGAGGCTGGCTTGCAGAATGTGTTCTTTGGACATTGAAATGAATATCTATTTTTTGTTTTATATGTGTCCATTAAATATTTTTGCTTTGTTGATCTGTGAAATATAAGATGCAAAAGGGAAGCCATAGGGAGGAAGCAGGATAACTATTGTTGCAGGAAGGGGATTGTAATCATTGAGGTGAAACAAACGTCTAATTTGTTGAAGTACAGCTGACTATCTTGTCTGTAAACCTCCACTTAATTCACAATAAAAAAGTTAAAACAAACAAACTCTTCCAGTCTCTGCTCATTACTCAACTCCAAGACTGCTTCTATACTTTAGCTATCTGTTAGAGCAGCACTCCTATTACTTCCTCATAAGCCACTTAACTCTGTATAGATTTAGTCATTTCTGTCGGTATTCCCGTGAATACATGAACCCAAGCAGAGACGTAGAGTGCCAGAGGAGGGGCAGTTGGTATCTAAAGTTGTAAACTAGAAGGAGTTGAAGTATGTCTGACCTCTGCCTCACAGGAGTCAGCTTGGAACTGATGGTCATTCTCCCTCCTCCTCCTGAAGTTCAGAGAGGACTTCAGGCATTACAAGAACATGCTAACATGATGGTGCAAGCTGAGGCCCTGAAAAGTACAAGTTTCAGGGACAGGGTTCAGGACAGAGGTCCCTCAGGTTGGGGGACGGAACAGTACTGCTACAGCCAGGTATAAGCCTTCCCAGCCCCCTCTGCCCATGTAGGCGGAGCAGGAGCATGGAAAAGCAAGTCAGCTGTCGGAAGGTGCTGACTTCCTAACCAAGGAGTTTAGCCTGAATGAGGGAGAGAGGAAGCCCTCGTGAGCAGACGTACATCACAAGATCAGGCTTTAGGGACGCAGCAGTGACGGCAATTGGACACCTACAGGGGCCGAACCCTGTCTGGGTCTTAGAACCTTAAATGAGACAACTATCACGAGCCCCAATCCAGCCCTTTATATACAGCTGAGGCCAGAGAGGAGATGGGAGGATGCAAGCCCCCAAACATTTAAATTAGAGAAAGCACTAGGACCAGAACTCAGTTCTCTCGACTGCCCAGCTCATTTTCCTGTCTCGACAACTGCATCCTATGGGCCCCACTGCAAAGAGGCTACTCCCTTCTCCTCTCGTCTCTTCCAGGCAGGAGGGACAGGATGAGCCATAGATCAGGAAACTTCCTCCCAGAAGGTAGTAAGGGAAGGCTACTTGCTCAATGGCCAAGCTGACAAGGATGGGAAACAGCTCCCGCTTAGAAGAGCTCACAGAAAAGGCTGGTGAGAAGGGTAGCCGTGCCAACTCACGGGGCCCAAGTCTGCACAGGGAAGCTGTTTCTCTATGAAGAAGCTGGGGTGGGGCACCTTACCTGATGGTACCCGGTGCAGGTAACGAGCTTCTGTGAATCAGGGAGGAAATGGATGTCCTGCTCCCAGATGGGAACCCGCAAGTCAAGCCAGTCATTGCGTACCTGGGAGAATGGATAGATGGAGAACAGGGGTGGGGGGCGGGGCCTCAGTGTGTTCAGCCTAAAGCCCATCTGACTCAGTCAGTGGCCTCAGCGCCCCTGGAGCTTAGACCCAGCTCCTCCCCATCTGTCACTCACGTTCTTGGCTCTGAACACAGGTTCCTCAGACCCCTGCAGGTCCCACACCTTCAAGGCATTCTCCTTCCCACCAGTGGCCACCATGTGGGGATGTGCTGGGTCTTGGCGCATCTTACACACTCCAGGGCCCACCCTGAGTTCCAGGAGCTGTGAAGAATTTGAGATGAGAGTCAGTCTTCGAGACCCCAACCTTCCCTCTCCCAAAGCCCTCATTAGACTCCTACCCCAGCCCCCACCTTTCCCAAGGGGGCCTCACTGGGTCAGAGGATGATGCCTCCTTGTCATCGTCACACCAGACTCGGAGAATCCCAGAATCCACACATGTGATGAGGTTGCTGCAGGTAGAGGAAGGACAGGGTTGGGTGAGGCAAAAACTGCTCATGAGCCCAGCTCCTGAGGAAGTTGTTGGGTAAGTGGGGTCAGGTCAGGGCTTGGCAGCTGCCAGTGTCCATTTAATTTCCTCAACAGGGGGAGGATTTTATAAGTAAGGAAACTGAAGCATTGAAAACCTGAAATATTTGCCCACTCAGTTATGGTAGAACCAGAGCTTGAGATCAACTCTGCAGAGAGCTTCTGTATTCCACAGCTATGTCTGGGGGCATCTGGTCCCGCTGATCTTTCTGTATTCCACAGCTATGTCTGGGGGCATCTGGTCCCGCTGATCTTTCTGAATCTTAAGTCAGTTACTAGGGATCAGGATCAGTAGTTCTCCAAAGATCGATATGAGGCTGGTTTGGATTTAGGGTTTGCCAAAGTCGCACAACATGCCAGTTTCTCTTACATTCCATGTTTTGGGTTCCCAGGCACTTAAATCAGTCTCTTCTTCAAAGCATCCCTTCCATGAAGTCCAGGTTCTGTATAGCTCACATCTGCCCACCCTGATTCAGGATCTCATTATCAATTTCCTGGGCTATCTGTCTCCAATCCAACCTTCATACTACTACAGGCTCACAGCTCTGACCAATGACAGTAGTTCCCACTCATAAACCTTCAACATCTCCCCACTATCTATTAAAGCAAAAGTACGCATCCCTCAGCTTGGCACCTACAGTCTTTTGCATCTAATCCTGATGAACCATGATCACCATGTATGAAAATGCTTCCTTAGCTTCATTTCTCAAAGACTATTTATCTTCCCTGAAATGGAAGTAGGTACCGTGTACAAGGCCTAGTGGACCCTGGCTGCTGCATTTTTGTGTCTGGTTTGGGAGACTCGCGACTGTCAGGAATCAGGAAGCTTTCGCTTTGCCTGTGACTAATCTTTGCCTCTCCCCAGTCAGTGTCCTGTTTCTAGAAAGTCTCCTCCATCTGTCAAAATCCTACCTATCCTCAAAAAAAAAAAAAAAAAAATTCCTACCCATCCTTCAATGCCCAGTTCAAATGTCCCATCCTCACAGGACTCACCTGCCAGAAATAACATTAAACCTATGCATCCTAACTTCCTGTCTTGATGCTTAGAGGTCCGGACCAGTAACATAACCACTAACACCTTCTTATCCTTTACTGTGGATGCCTTATCACCCTTGCTGGTGGTCAGTTACCACTAAGAAACACGCTCAAGATTAAATGACTTGTTCAGGATCACCCAGAAGGTTATGGTGGAAGATTGTGTGTCTTCATCTGCAGTCCCTGAGCTTTTGCCCAGTGCCTGGAACTTAGTAGCTAAACTTGTAAAGGAGTAAACGAACAAGGACACTTATCCAGGTCCCTGGCCCTCAGAAGGACCATGTCGCCTAAGGGTGATCGCCGTTATTCGGCCGTGCTAAGGGAGCTTGAATGCTCTCCCAACTAAGCGTTCCGCGAAGGGATCGGTCTTACCCGCCGGCCCGGGCGAGGCCCCGGAACGTGCCCTCCCCACCGGGGCAGTGCCTCTGGCCCTGGAATCGGCCCTCGTTGGTGCTGAAGTGCCTCACCATCCCGTCCGCGCAGCCCAGCAGTATCTGGGGGGCAGAGGAGGACGCGCTAGCGAGGAGAGCGAGCCTGCCGCGTCCCTGGCCCCCCATCTCCGGTCCGGCTCGCGGCCACTCACCTGCGTTTCATCGCTGGAGCCCCAGCACAGGGCGCTCACTGCCTCTTCGCGCCGCGGCTGTCCTGTGGCCGTGAAGTTCGCCGCCTGTTTACGCTGAAGATTCACCCCTGCGAGACGCGGGCGTCAGGTGTCCCGGGGTCGCGAGGAGACAACCATGCATCCCACGACTCTCGGCCCTATCACCTACCTTTCAGGATCCCTGTCTCGGTGCCAACCCACACGTGGTTCCAGCGCGCTCCAGCAGACGCCGCCATGACAGGTCTCAGGAGCCCAAGGCTCGTACTTCCGGCTCAGTGGCTACGTCACCAGGAGGCGCCGCGTCGGGTCCAGACTGTAAGCCGTTTCTGGAATTTAAAGAGCCCCAAGTTTAATGATGTCCGTCCTTCTTTAGCTTGTTTTGTTTTATGAAGATTAAATCAAGAGATACCTGTCGACGGGGAATTGAAGAGTAACTCTCTTTCCACTTGGAGTGCACGTTGTACCTGAACTGCGATGCCTGGTGGAGTCAACCCTAATCTCTCGGCTTGCTCTGAATCTTGCATTTAGGAGAGAAAAGAAGCCACTTCAAAAAGTGTCCAGATCCTTAAGGACGGCCATCTAAGGTGCAAGTAGTGATTGGTCTTTCCCTGTCCGGAGCAAAGAAGAGATGAAAATGGAACAATTAGTCCAGTGGACTAATGGACCACAAAACCCTCAGTCTCCTGGAGACCTGAAACCAGAACTAGATGGGGCCCCCGGATCACATCAGAAGTCCTGGGTAGAGTGGAGAAAATGTGGACAAGAACTCAAAATCATAAAAAAGACAATGCTTGCCGGTCACGTAGAAACCCAGACTGGTGGGCCCTTACTCACTCACAGTTCACGTCCCAAGCAATAGATATGTATATGTTGTTGTTGAGTACCATTGAGTCGGTTCCAACTCATAGCGGCCCTGTATAACGTTTCTGAAGAGCGACGGGTAAGCTTGAACCGCTAGCCTTGGGGTTCAAATCGACTTTGCAGTCCAGCGCATTAATCTGCAGCATCACACCAGGACTCCAGATATGTCTGTTGTTGTTGTTAAGTGCCGTCGAGTCGGTTCCGACCCATAGCGACCCTGTACAGGGTTTCCGAGGGTGTAAATCCTTACGGGAGTAGAAAGCCTCATCTTTCTCCGGCGGAGCGGCTGGTAGATTCGAACCGCTGATCTTAAGGTTCGCAGCCCGATTCGTAACCACTACGCTACCAGAGCTCCATAGATATGTCTGTTGTTGTTGCTATGTGCCGTGGAGTCGGTTCCGACTCATAGCGACCCTGCACGGGGTTTCCGAGGCTGTTAATCTTTACGGGAGCAGAATGCCTCATCTTTCTACCGCGGAGCAGCTGGTAGTTTCAAACTGCTGACCTTGCGGTTCACAGCTCGATTCGTAACCTCTACGCTACCAGAGCTCCTTAGATATGTCTATAGGAGACAACAATATAGCGAGAAACACCATAAAATGGTCAACCATTTGAGATCAAAAGGACAGCATTTACACAAGGGCAAAGTTCAAATGGGCTGGGAAAGAAGGAATGGAAACATGAAACACAGGGAAAAAGTAGGAAAAGTAAGTTACATGGTGGTGGTTATGTGCAGTGGAGTCGGTTCCGACTCGTAAATCTTTACGGGAGCAGAAAGCCTCATCTTTCTCCCGCGGAACAGCTGGTAGTTTCTAACTGCTGACCTTAAGATTCGCTGCCTGATTCGTAACCACTACGCTACCAGAGCTCCTTACTGTTACATGGAGGGGACTGAAATCATTGAGATGAGAGTGTGTATATCTATTGAATGTAAACCTGTAAACCGTCTCTCGGTTAATAATAAACACTAAAGAAGAAGAAGAAAAAAAATCCTTAATGTGGTGCATGGCTTCATCCTTAAGTACAGAAGACATAAAGCAAATGAAGAAAAATTGGGGGGGGGGGGGGGGGGGGGGGGGGGGGGGGGGGGGGGGGGGGGGGGGGGGGGGGGGGGGGGGGGGGGGGGGGGGCACAGGGGGTAACTGATGATCTAAAACAGCTATTTTGGAAAGTGGGTGGAGCAGTGTTTTTATATAGTTGCATTGAAGGTTGGTGATGAAAAAGTAAAAGTTGGCTTAATGGATGGAATAAAAATCTGCGTGAACAGAAATGCATATTTCTCCTGTTAAATGTTAAAAACCTGAGCTATTCATTTGGCTGATCTTGAAAGAATCTGGAGCACTACCTAAGGCTGTTTTTCAAAGCAGAATCAAGTTTATGCTAAGTATCCTACGTAAAATGAGGCCTACCACATTGAAACCCCTACTCAATAGCACACAACCACCGCCACCGCCACCACATTGAAGTTGTCAAGGACTTCATTTTGCTCAGATCAACTATCAACACTCACGGAAGCAGCAGTCAAGAAATCAAACAATATATTGCATTGGGCAAATCTGCTGCACAAAACCTCTTTAAAGTGTTGAAGAACAATGTCAGTTTGAGGACTAAGGTGCACCTGACCCAAGCCATGATGTTTTTCAATAACCTCAAATACATGTGAAAGTTGGACAGTGAATAAGGAAGACCATAGAAGAACTGATGCATTTGAGTTATGGTGTTGGAGGAGAATGTTGAAAGTACCATGCATGGGCTACCAAAAGAACAAATCAATCTTTGTTGGAAGAAGTACAGCCAGAATGCTCCTTGGAGGCCAGGATGGCCAGACTTCGTCTCTCTTACTTTGAACATGTTACCAGAAGGGACTAGTCCCTGGAGAAGGATATCAAGTTTGGTAAAGTGAAGCATCAGAAAAAGAGGAAGACCTCCAGTGAGATGGATTGGCACAGTAGCAGCAGCAATGGGCTCAGGCGTAGTAACAATCGTGAGGTTGGTTCAGAACCCAGCAGTGTTTCGTTCTGTTGTGAATGACTCGATGGCACCTAACAGAAACAACCACAGGAAATAAAACTCTGGAGGCACTAATGAGACTCAAAGGGCCTGCTTTATTATCCGCCTGTCGATTAGACAAGCTCTGGTTCAGCAAACTAAAGTCAACCCAAACAGAAAAGAATACGTCAAAGTACCCAATGAATTAACTTTCTCCACTTTTTAAAATTCCATCCCCCAGATTACAGACTTCTCAGCTAACCAATTGCTTAGAATCTCTTTTAAAGTTTTACTCGCTGTCCATAAAGTCTTTTCTCTCCTTCCAAATGGGGTATTTGGCGCTGGTATGGGCCAGGTTCCTTCTGCTAAAAAAAATTACCCTCTTAATGAACATTTGTTTAGGGGATTCCATTTTTCATTATATTCATGTCAGCCTTCCCAATGATAATATGTTTCTATAAAGGATTATAACCCCCTTTCAGTGATGACTGATTTCTTACTACAAAAGTTTGTTCTTTAAAACAGGCTATAAAGACTTTGCTCTTTGAAATGGTATTAAGAATCAAACCACTTACTATACAGTGTTAAAGAACAATTTTGAATCCGTGAAGCTTCTCACAGCATGGATGGACCTGATGGATATTATGCTGAGTATAATAAGTAGTCAGTCACAAAAGGACTGGTATAAAAAAATCAAGAAAACGTTTTCAAACACAGAAAGGAATATTCTTTGATGGTTACCAGTCGTAGGAGGGAAAAATCACTAACTACTTAGTAGACACATGCTAACTTTGGTGAAGGGAACGACAATCCACGTTATGGGGGGAAGTCAGCATAACATAACCAAGGCAAAGGAAAACACTGAAAGGTCTGAAAGAGTTAACAGGCAATGGTGACAATACTATTAAATATACAATCCTGGTTGTTGTTGTTAATACTGTGGAGTCGGTTCTGACTCAGTGATCCTGTATAGGGTTCCCGAGGCTGTAAATCTTTACGGGAACAGAAAGTTTCATCTTTCTGGTACAACAGTACTAAACAATACTGTACAAGGGTTTACATAGGTGATTATGTGGGAGAACATCACATGCATAAAGGAGTGTAGTGGTTACGAATCAGGCTGTGAACCACAAGGTCAGCAGTTTGAAACTACCAGCTGCTCTGCAGGAGAAAGATAAGGCTTTCTTTTCCCGTAAAGATTTACAGCCTCGGAAACCCTGTACAGGGTCGCTATGCGTCAGAACCGACTCCACGGCACTTAACAACAACAACAACACATCATATGCATATATAGGGTTGGCGGTAGATATTCATACATATATTTGGACATGCTGCAAATATAGCTATATATTGTACATAGGGTTGCTATGAGTTGGTGCCGACTCGATGGCACCTAACAACAACAAAATGTAAGAGTGCACAAAGGGCACATTCATGAAAATCTCAGCTACAACCAAACACCTCCTCAGGACTGAGATGTGGGGTTTGAGGACTGGAGACTACAGTCTTGGAGGACAACCAGGTCCACTGGCATAACACAGTCGATAAAGACAATGTTCTATAGCCTACTTTGGTGAGTAACAGCTGGGATCCTAAAAGCTTGTAAATGACCATCCGAGTTACCTTTCTCTCAGCTGGAGCAAAGAAGACTGAAATCAACAAAAACAACAAAAGACTCAAGGAAACAGTGGGGAAAGCTAATGGACCACATGAAGCACAGGGGGCAGCATTTGCCCAAAAGGAAAGTTAAGAAAGCACCAAAGGACAGGAAAACTAGGCAATGGAAATCAGGAGCCCTACCTGGAAATGTGGAATACGGACACATTCTGGAGCTTGTAACCAATAACACAGAACAATCTGTGTACGAATTGCTGAATGGGAAACGAATTTTCTATCTAAACTTTAAAGTTAAAATATTAAAAGAAAACACAGTTAAAAATCTGTGATGTGACATTTGGCAACGACTATGTTGTACAATATGATTAATGTAATTGATATCACTAAATCATAACAAAAAATGTTGGCTTGACATATGTATTATATATAGTTTTCCAATTTAAAGAAAAGTGTAACATGCCATTCTTCCCTGGAGGATGGAAGTCCTTTTGATACAGTCTTAATTTCCAACTCAGCTGCAGAGCTTCTGATAAGTTTCTAAGCACCACATTGTACACTTTGTCTTGTGTTACAAAGAAGCAACAGCATCCCAGGTCTTCTTTGTCCAGACTAGATGTCAACTAAACTAATCTAAAGTCCCCTTTTCCTAAAATCATCTCTTTGTTTTGATTCCTTTGTTGGGCAGTGTCCCCTCCTTAGGGACATACCAGGGCTTGGGCTGTAGGGTTAAACTCTAAACAAATGAAGTGACCATGTTTTGTCCCTTATGTTGTTGTTAAATACCATCAAGTCAGTTGTGACACACAGCGACCCTGAATAGAGTTCCCGAAGAGCGACTAGTATGTTTGAACCATTGACTTTGTGTTTAGCAGTCCGGTGCCTATCCTACAGGGCCACACCAGGACTCTGCTTTGTCCCATATACCAATTTCTAAATCTAAAGGGGAGTGCAATGTGAAACACAAGGTTGGCAGTTAAAACCCACTGGCTGCTCCTTGGAAACCCTGCAGAGGGTCACAATGAGAGCGCTCAACAGTGTCCACAGCAAAGACTTAGGGAAGGACATAAACTGATACGCATAGGACACAGGACTGCTAACCGCAAGGTCTGAGGTTCAAACCTGCTGATAATTGGCCTTTCTTCCCGACCCACACGGACAGATTAAACCCGAGTAGGGCAACAGGAGATTAGAAAAAAAGAAAGACACAAAATACTAAATGAGACTAGAATAGTTGGAACCAGGTGGGCACAGCACTCGGATAGAAATTCTGTGACCCCGTACTACATTCAGCTCGTTTATTATATACACAAATCAAAGGAGAGAGCTGGGGACAGGGAAAAGATTGCAAAAAACTTTTGGTGTATAGATAGATACAAGCAGTAAGTGGAACTTTATCAGAAGAATGTAGTTGCTAGGGAAACAGAGATAGGGCAGACTCAACTGAAGGCCATGGCTGCAGACAAGAAAAGACTTTGCAAAGTTCCTCATGGGGCAGCCTGACCTGGGAGCAGCCCGATTTTCCGGACGATTTTCTGGACCCACAAGACGCTTTTCAAAAACCCCATAGAGAGTGACTATGAATCGATGGCACTTAACTAACATTAGCTAGCATTCTGGCCACATAAACCATACACCATTCAGAAATGGAAACACCTAGATTGTAGGTAGAAAATACCCCCAAGACACAACCATAGCACAGTGCTACTAACAGGGTCTCCGGCAGCATACTCAACCCGGCCAGACAAGTTTTTCAAAAAGCTTTCTTGGGTCTCTGTGTCTGAGAAACATCCAGAAATATGTCACACTTCCTGGTGTGACACTTTGCTGCTAAACCCAATGTGGCAGTTCAAACTCACTAGCCTCAGAAACCCTACACAGGGTGACTCTGAGTCAGAATCAACTCCATGGCACTTTACAAGAAGACAATGAAAGGCATAACAAAATTACTTTCCCTGACCCAGAGACAGCAACAATGGGCTCAAACATAACAATTGTGAGGTTAGCACAGGCTGAGAATGCCACAGAACCCGCAGTGTTTCCATGTGTTGTGTACTCAACAGCACCTAATAACCTAATAGCAAAAAAGTTAAAACCGCAAGTCGCCCCAACCCAAATCCACTTACATCAAGCAAGAAAAGAAAATATTCTCCATAGACACTCTCTTCTATTGCAATGACAATTTGTTTTGCACTTACAGGTTTAACTGTAGAATTGACCCCGTAGCATTTCTAGTGTTGGGAATTATTACAGCTACCATCAACACTCACAGAAGCAGCAGTCAAAAAATGAAATGACATACTGCATTAGGCAAATCTGCTGCACAAGACCTTTTTTAAGTGTTGAAGAGCACAGATGTCAGCTTGAGGACTAAGGTGCACCGGACCCAAGCCATGGTATTTTCAAAAACCTCATATGCATGCGAAACCTGGACAGTGAATAAGGAAGACTGTAGAAGAATTGATGTCTTTGTTACCATGTTGGAGAAGAATACTAAAAGTGCCATAGGCTGCCAAAAGAACCAATAGATCCGTTTTGGAAGACACGCCAGAGTGCTCCTTAGAGGCCAAGATGGCCAAACTTGTCTCTCATATTTTGGACATATTGTCAGGAAAGACCAGTCGTTGGAGGATCTCATGTTGGGTAAGGAGGAGGGTGAGAGAAAAAGAGGAGGACCCCCAACGAGATGGATTGGCTAAGTGGCAGAATTGATAGACTCAAAAGGATTAGGCAGTGTTTTCGCTCTGCTGTAATAAGGTAGCTATGGGATGGTACCGACTCAACGGCACCTAAAAACAACAACCATGAAACTGCAAAAAAACCCAACATATATGCATTAAACACATAGAGCTGGCACATACTTTAGAAAAGAGTGGTTAAGCTTTTCAACTGAGTTGGACTTAATACTACTACCACTAATATTAAAGTGGTTCCAACCCACATTACCCAATTTCACCCCCAACAACACTCCCAGATACTAAAGATCTGTAGGGAACACAACCCCTTTCTAAGCGAAAAGGCAGTGTCTGACATTTCAAACAGCTATTATTTCCCCCAAGGAGGGGGTGCACCGTTCCCGGAAGTACTGCAATACCAAGTCGATGCGTGGAGTGGACGAAGCAAGCTCCTATTCCATCTCCTAATTCCAAAAATCCATTTAATATATTGTCCTCGGATAGAGGACGTATCAGATATTAAACTGATAAGAACAGATACTACACTTGATCTTAGCCAAAAGGCCGAGAAGCGATACTAAGCTACTGGTGTTCCAGCAAGTCTTAATTTCACTATTCCCTTTACAGTCTTGGTAATTTTGTCAGCCCAAGAATTAGATGACTTTAAAATAAATAAAACATTATTAATTATAACTACTTAGTAATAACTGATAGAATTTTGGAAATAGACGTTAAATCTGTCATTTATTGCTTTTCTTACTGGCTCATTTACCATAGTTCAGTGTGAGTTTTGCATAAACCCGCCCATCTGTTTTTTTTTTTTTTTAATTCTTCGCATTGGTCCATGTATGACACGTGATTTCAATCCGTTTGTGGACTCCAACCTGGGATTTTGATCGCTGCTTGGTGGTTCTCATTGGGAAATTATGTTAGTTCTGTGAGGACTTAGTGCGGTTGAAGGCTACAGAAACGGGTTCGGATCCGTGACTTGTAACACTAAGCATGTTACTTGCTGTAAAGTGGCGAAATAGGAACAGGCACACTAGTGAGCTTGACCTTTCTGGAACAGGAAAAGGCACTTTGTGGGCGTGCTCGTGACACTCGAGCACACTAGTGAGCTGACAGTGAGGTTGACCTTTCTGTTCCCTGGGCACCCCGGAATTCCCAGTTCCCGAATACCAGGTTCGCTCCGCCTGCCTGCCTGCCGTTTGCACCACGAGCAGCTTCGTGGCACAGAGGTTGAGCGAGGGATTTCGCCTCTAAGCAAAGGCGGTTGTTACCGGACTAAGCAGGAGGGAGTGCTGTTATTGTTAAATACCGTCGAGTCAGTTCCTACACATAGCGACCCTGTTCAGTGTTTCCAAGGAGCGGCTGGTGAGCTTGAAGCGACCCCTTGTGGTTCAAAGTGACTTTGCAGTCCAGCGCATTAGCCACAGCGCCACACCAGGACTCCAGGAGGAGGCACTGTAGGTAGATTTAACTAAAGCGGCTCTTTTGTTGGTTCAAAGCAAAGTCGCTTTGGGATCCTTATCAGACCCTGGACTGAGACCCTGGACTGTTTCCTTGGAAACCACATATGTTAATACAGATGTGAAATATTTGTTTGAAGTTAAATGCTGTCAAGTCGGTTCCAACTCATAGTGACCCTGTATAGGGTTTCCAAGGAGCAGTTGTTTGAAGGTCCCCTTAAATAACAACATCCAGATTTAGTAGAGAGACTATTGAGAAGGATTATTGTAAAGGGCCAGAAAGGAATTATCACATCAGAAACACACTGACCATAGATCTACAAGATTTGAGTCAGAAGTTTGTTTTTTATATACATATTCAGACCTATTACTTGGAAGTTGATTCTGATTTATAGCAACCCCATAGGACAGAGTTGTTGTTAAGTGTTGCTGAGTCACTTCTGACTCATAGCAACCCTGGATAGCATTTCTGGGGAACGGCTGTTGAATTTGAACCACCAACCTTGCGGTTCAAACTAATCTTGTGGTTTGGTGGAGTGCTTAACCTACAGCTGGACTCCAGGACAGAGAACAACAGACCTAAAGGATTTCAAAGGCTGTAAATCTTTACCCAGAGGCACACCACCGCCATTATCACCCCTCAACCCCCCACACCACACCACCACCACCAACAATACTACCACCTCCCCCACCCCCACACCATACCACATACCACCAACACACACCATCACACACCACCAACACTACCACCACCCCACACCCCACACCACACACCACACCATACCAACACCAACACTACCACAACCACCACCACCATCCCACACCACACCACCATTACCAACAACACTACCACC
>NW_006408828.1:2771759-2772940 GCF_000296735.1 Chrysochloris asiatica
CTGTCCTTGTTCGTCCTCTGAGGAAGTTTTACTGCCTTGGTTCTAGGGGGAAAATCTTGACCTTAGAAACTTAGGGGAATATTGCATTTCTCTGTGGACATCCAGGGCTCATGTATGAAATTATTAACAAGCACAACTAAACAATCAGATGAGGAACAATTTGCTAAATCTGCTAGGTGACCAGAGTCTGGTCCTCAGAGCCTGCGGCCTGTACGGTCCGCCACACTCGGGCCCACGTGGCCCCGAACTCCTGACCGGGTCAGTGTGGTCTACAACATTGAGCATAGTTGCCCTCTGACACACATGTGTAGTGAGTTGCCATGAGTCACAATCTACTGGAGGACAGCTGGTACACAAGACTAGAAACTAGTGGATGTGGGAAAAAGAATGGTGACCATATTCTCTAGAGGGATTGTCAGGGAGCTAGCCAACGTTAGAAAGATCTGGAGGCCAGGCTTGTTGTTGTTGTAAGTGCCATCGAGTCGACCTGTGTAGGATTTCCGAGGAGCAGCTGGTGAGCTTGAACCGCCGACCTTGCAGTTCAAACGGCTTTTCAGTCTGGTGCATTAACCCACAGCGCCACACCAGACTGTTACTAGGTGCCATCAAGTCAGCACACCCTTCCCGGTCCTGCATTATCCTGATTATTGGTGTTACGCCTGAGTCCATTGTTGCAGCCATGATGTCAATCCATTGCCTTGAGGGTCTTCCTCTTTTTTTGCTGACCCTCCACTTTACCAAGCAGGATGTCCTTTCCTAAGGACTGGACCCTTCTGAAACCATACCCATCTGTGAGATGAAACCTCTCCATTCTGCTGCTAAGGACGATTCTGGCTGTACTTCCTCCAACACAAATTTGTTTGTTCTTCTGGCAGGCCATGGTACTTGTGATAGTCTTCACCAACACTCTAATTCAAACGCTTCATTTCTTCTCCAGTGTTCTTCATTCATTATTTAGCTTCCACATGCGTATGTTGTTGTTGTTAAGTGCTGTAGAGTTGATTTCCACTCACGCTGTTATTGTTTTTAGGTGTCATCGAGTCTGCTCTGACTCGTAGCAACCCTGTGAACAGTAGAAGGAAACACGTCATCCTCACAAACGTTATACTTGAGTCCATTGCTGCTGCCAGTGTACCAATTCATCTTGTTTTTGCTGATCCTCCACTCTACCAAGCATGATG
>NW_006408828.1:2774898-2777112 GCF_000296735.1 Chrysochloris asiatica
GGCAGTATCCTGTCAATGTACTGTTGCTGCCGATTTTTAATTATCTTTAGCAAAATTTTACTTGCATGTAATATTAATGATATTGTTTGATGATTTCTGCATTCAGTTGGGTGGGTCACCTCTTTTTGTAATGGGCACAAATGTCTCTTTGAATCAGTTTATCAGGTCTTCTAAATTTGTTGGCATAGATGAGTGATTACCTCCAGGCCTCACTCAGTTTGTTGAAGGATTTTGTTTGTATCCCATCAGTCCCTGGTGCCTTGTTCTTTGCTAATTCCTTCAGTGCACCTTTCAGTCCTTCAGTACCATTGGTTCTTCAACACATGCTACCTCTTGAAAGGGTTGAACAGCAACCATTTCTTTTTGGTGCAGTGACTGTGTATTTCTTCCATCTTCGTTTGATGCTTTTAACATCATTCAATATTTTGTCCATAGACCATTCAATATTTCAAGTCGAGGCTTGTATTATTCCAGTTTGAGACATACTGAGCATGCTCTTTTCTTTTGGTTTTCTAACTCTAGGACTTTGCACATTTCTTTACAGTAGTTGACTTTGTCTTTTTGAGCTAAAAATTTGTGTTCAGCCCTTACCTCCTCATTTCTACTATTAACTTTAGCATCTCTATGCTGGAGAGCAAGTTTCAAAGACGCTTCTGACATCTATTTTGCTCTTTTCTTTCTTTCTTGTCTTCTTAATGATCCTTTGCTTTCTTCGGTGGTCTTGATGTCATCTTACAACTCTTCTGATCTTTAGTCATTAGCGTCTAATGCATCAGTTCTGTTCTTGAGATGATCTTTAAATTCAAATGGGATATACTCAAGGTCATATTTTGGCTCTCGTGGACTTGTTTTTGTTTTCTTCAGCTACAACCAGAACTTGCATATAAACAATTGATGGTCTGTTCCACAGTCTGTTCCTGGCCTTGTTTTGGCTGATGATATAGAGCTTTTCCACTATCTCTTTCCACAGATGTAGTCAATTTAACTTGTGTGTATTTCATCTGGTGAGGTACATATCTATATATGGTGTTGGTTATGTGCCGTGGAGTTGGTTTGGACTCATAGTGACCCTGCACAGGGTTTCCGAGGCTGTAAATCTTTATGGTAGCAGAAAGCCTCATCTTTCTCCCGTGGAACAGCTGGTAGTTTCAAACTGCTGACCTTGCGATTCGCAGCCCGATTCATAACCACTACGCTACCAGATCTCCTTGAAGTCCATATATATACATATACATAGTCATCTTTTATGTTGTTTAAAAACAAAACAAAACTCATAGCAACCCTGTATAAGGTTTCTGAAGAGCAGCTGGTGTGTTTGAACTGCCAACCTTAAGGTTAGCAGTCCAATGCTTATCCTACATTGCCACATCAGGATTCCACATGCATATGAGGTGATTGAAAATATCATGACTTTGATCAGAAGCATGCTGGTCCTCAAAATGACATCTTTGCTCTTTAATACTTTAAGGATCTCTTTTGCAACAGATTTGTCCAATGCAGTATGTCCTTTGATTTTTTTTTTCTCTTTCCAATTTTAAGGTTTTCTTTTTGAGTAATTCTGTGACTTGGGTTCCACATTTTTCCCATATAGGTTTCTATAATTATGCAGTACTGACATTTGGTCAAGAGTTAGTTTTGTTTTTTTAAAATGGCAACCAGGTGCGGAACTTCCAAACTTTCAGCTAGTCCCCTTTTGACCTAGCTTGGATGGCTATCTGACCAGAACTGGACAAGAGGAAGATAAAGATGCTTGATACTGTGAGCAAGTGTAAACTGCTACAATTGAATCAACCAGACCTTTGCTTATAGATGAAGTTGGTAAATATTCCATCCAAAATGGAAGTTTTCTTCAAATCAAGGATCAAGTTTGTTTCCTCAGTGCACTAGGTTGATAGGGATGGGCAATTTAGACATTGGCTACCAAAAATGGGGGGGGCTACAAAGACATGAAACAGCTGGTTTACAAGCTTTCACGAGTGCACTTAGTTTCAGAATGAGGGGGATAATGTAGAATCCCCACCCAATAGTTTTCCTCTTTTCTAGATGGATCTGGTGACAGGGGATTGGGGGATGATGCTGATAGGATTTGATGATTCAATTGTGAGTAATTGTTAGCAGAATTAATTGTGATAGTCACAATTGTAATTATAGAAGATGTGTAACTAAAGGGGGTGGGGAGTAGTTAATCTTTCATTTCAGAAACAGAGGATCCCA
>NW_006408828.1:2777357-2780225 GCF_000296735.1 Chrysochloris asiatica
ATTTGTGGAAAATAAGATGTAAAAGAGAAACCACAGGGAGGAAGTAGGATCATTGTTGCAGGGAGGGGATTGTAATCATTGAGGTGAAACAAAACATATGATTGGTTAAAAGTAAAGCTTATGATCTTAGCTGTTAACCTTTACACAATTCACAATAAAAAGTTACCAACCAACAAACAAAAAGACAATCAGAAGACACTGTCTCAGAAATAATGTTCTTTAATTGCTTGCCTGCTGTTCCATAAGTATTGATTGTGGACCCAACCAAGTACAATGAAATCCTTGACAATTTCAATGTTTTCTCTGCTGTTCTTTATTCCAGTTGTGAGGGTTTTGGCTTTCTTTACATTGAGGTATAATCCATATGGAAGGTATTAGCAAGGACTTCAAGTCCTATTCACTTTCTGCAAGCAAGGTTGTGTCATCTGCTTATCACAGGTTGTTAATGAGTTTTACCCCAATCTGATCCCTGTTCTTCATATAGTCCAGTTTCTCGGACTATTTGCTCAGTCTACAGATTAAACAAGTATGGTGAAAGGTTACAACCCTGACGCACATCTCTCCTAATGTTAAACCGTGCAGTATTCCCTTGTTTTGTTCAAACGACTGCCTCTTGTTCTATGTACAGGTTCATCATGAGCACAATTGTGTGTTCTGGAATTCTAGTTCTTTGCAATGTTATCCATATTTTGTTATGACCCCCACAACTGAATGCATTTGCAGAGTCAACAAAATACAAGTAAACATCTTTCTGGTACTCTCATCTTTTTCAGCCAAGACCCATCGGATGTCAACAATGATGTCCCTCCTTCCATGTCCGTCCTCTTTGGAACCCAGCTTGAAACACTGGCAGCCCCCTGTTAAGGTGCTGCAGCAACTGTTTAAAATTATGTTCAGCTAAATTTGACTTGTGTGTGACATCGATGATATTGTTTGATCATTTCTGAATTCCGTAGAGTCACCTTTCTTTGGAATGGGTACAAATATGGATCTCTACTGGTCAATTCACTCGGTAGCTGTCCTCCAAATGTCTTGGCATAGATTAGCGAGTGTTTCCAGCACTGCAGTAGTTTGTTGGAACATTTCAATTGACATTCCATCAATTCTTGTTTCTCACTGATGCCTTCAGTGAAGTTTGGACTTCTTCCTTCAGTACCGTAAGTTCTTATTCATGTACTACCTCCTAAAATGATTGAACATCAATAACTTCTTTTTGGAGGAGTGACTTTATGTATTCCTTCCATCTTTAATATCTTGCCCTTTGTTGTGGTTGTTGGGTGCTGTGGAGTTGGTTCCAACTCACAGTGACACGATACACAGTAGAATAAAACACTGCCCAGCTTTTCACCACCCTCACAATTGTCATTATGTTTGGGCCATTGCTGCTGCCATTGTGTGGATCTAGCTCCTTGGGAGTCTGCCTCTTTTTTGCTGACCCTCCACTTTACTAAGCATGATGTCCTTCTCCAGGGACTGGTCCCTCCTAATAACATATCTGAAGTATGAGAGAGAAAGTCTTGTCATCCTGGCTTCTAAAGAACATTCTGGCTGTACTTCTTCCAAAACAAGATTTGTTTATTCTTCAGGCAGTTCATGTCCTTTCAATAATCTTTGCCAATGCCATAATTCAAACACATAGATTCTTCTATGGTCTTCCTTATTCATTGTCCAACTTTCATGTGAGATGATTGGAAATACCATCGCTTGGATCAGACACACTGTCTGAGTTACCTAATAATGCTGCTATCACTGAAATACCACAATTGGATGGCTTTAACAACCAAAAATGTATTCTTTCCACAGTTTAGGAGGTTAGAAGGCCAAATTCAGAGCGCTGGTTCTTGGTGAGGCTTTCTCTTGGTCAGCTCTGGGCAAAGTTCCTTATCTCCTTTTAGTATCTGTAGCCCCAGTATCCCTTGGAGATCTCCACCCACCTTGGCATCAATCTTCCTCAGGACCTAGGGGCTTCACAGTGCAGGGACCGAAAGTCCAAAGGACATACTCCACTCCTGCCTCTTCTATCTTGGTGATAGTAGGTCCCTACTTCTCTGCAAGATGTAGTATTGATAATTCCTGATGATTGGAATGCAAACGTTAGGAACAAAGAGGAAGGATCAGTAGTTGGAAAATATGGCTTTGGTGGTAGAAATGATGCTGGAAAATGCATGACAGAATTCTGAAACATCAATGATTCGTTCATTTCAAATACCTTCTTTAGACAGCATAAGAGATGACTATACACATGAACCTCACCAGATGGAATACATAGAAATCAAATTGACTACATCTGCGGAAAGTGACGATGAAAAAAGCTCCATATCATGAGTGAAAACAAGGCCAGAGGCAGATTGTGGAACAGACCATCAATTGCTCCTATGCAAGCACTGGCTGAAGCTGAAGAAAATGAAAACAAGTTCACGAGAGCCAAAATATGACCTTGAATATATTCCACCTGAATTTAGAGATCATCTGAGGAACAGATTTGATGCATTAAACACGAAAGACCCAAGATCAGAAGAGTTGTGGGATGCCATCAAGAACATCATATAGGAAGAGAGCAAAAAAGTCATTAAGAAGACAAGAAAGAAGGAAAAGATCAAAATGGATGTCAGAAGACACTCTGAAACTTGCTCTCCAGTGTAGAGATGCTAAAGCAAATGGAAGAAATGAGGAGTTACAAGAGCTGAACAGAAAATTTCAAAGGTCGGCTCGAGAAGACAAAGTCAAATGCTACAATGAAATGTGCAAAGATCTGGAGTCAGAAAACCAAAAGGGAAGAACACACTCAGCATTTCTCAAGCTGGGGGAACTGAAGAAAAAATTCAAGCCTCAGCTTATGTTATTGAAGGATTCTCTGGGCAAATGATG
>NW_006408828.1:2784895-2807952 GCF_000296735.1 Chrysochloris asiatica
AAGATATAATCAAGATACAATCAAGATGTTCTCTCCTAATCCTATCAATCCTGGTACAATCAAGATAAGTTTTCTCAAGATGGCGGCTCCTGGAACAGCTGAGTGTCTTGATCCAGAAAATAATTTCTGGATTCTCCTGCAAATTCCCCAGCTATAAACACTCTGAACCTCCAAACATACCTTTATATTTGTTACAGAGTTCCAACACCAACCCATGAGTCCTCTTGACCCGGTATTCCGTGTTGTTGTTGACCGAGCTACTCACTACACATCTACCTGATCCGCCATCTTCAAGGAAGGCCTGGTAGTATAGTGGTTAAAAAAACAAACAAACAAACAAACAAACAAACAAACAAACAAACAAACAAACAAACAAACAAAAAAACCTGGTTGCGAACCTCGTAGTCAGCAGCTCAAATCCTCCAGGCCCTCCACCTGAGAGAGATGAGGCTTTCCGCAACTTGCAGTTTAACAGCCTTGTGGCCCAGTATTCCGTGTTGTTGTTGGAGCTTCACACTACACGTCTCGCTGCTGCTCGAAGGAAGTAGCAGTCAAGAAATCAAACGACATTGCATTAGGCAAATCTGCTGCACAAGACCTTTGTAAAGTGTTGAAGAGCAAAGAAGTTAGCTTGAGGACTAAGGTGAGCCTGACCCAATCCATGGTATTTTCAGTAACCTCATATGGATGTGAAAGCTGGACAGTGAATAAGGAAGATCGTAGAAGAAGTGACGCTTTTGAGTTATAGTGTTGGAGGAGAATATTGAAAGTGCCATGGGCTGTCCATAGAACCAACAGATCTGTGTTGGAAGAATTGCAGCCATAGTGCTCCTTGGAGTCCAGGATGGCCAGACTTCGTCTCTCATACTTCGGACATATTGTCAGGAGGAACCAGTCACTGGAAAAGGGTATCATGTTTGGTAAGGTGGAAAGTCAGAGAAAAAGAGAAAGACCCCCAGTGATATGGATTGCCTAAGTCGCAGCATCAATGGGCTCAAGTGTGGCAACAATTGTGAGACTGGCCCAGAATGGGGCAGTGTTTCATTCTGTTGTGCATAGGGTCACTGAGTAGGTACCGACTCTATGGCACCTAATAACAATGGCTAATGATTGTGGGTATTTCTTCATGTTTGTTGGCTTCCTGAATGTCTTCCTTGGTAAAGTGTCTGTTCATGTCCTGTGCCCATTATTTAATTGGGTTATTTGTCTTTTTCTTGTAGAGGGGTTGTAGTTTCCTATATATTTTAGAAATGAGTCCGTTGAACGTCATTGCAACAAAGTTTTTTTCATTCTGTGGGCCCCGTTTTGCTTTCTTGGTGAAGTCTTTTGATGCACGTTAAGTTTCTAATTTTTAGTATGTCCCAATTTATTTTACCTTCTATTATTCGTACAGTTTTTGCAGTTTGGTTGTTTGTGTGTACCTGGGCTTTGTTTTGACTGATGATATTCAACTTATCTATTATCTCTTCCTAAAGGTGTAGTCAGTTTGATTCCTGTGTAGTCTATCTGATGAGGTCCATGTTATAGTTGACATTTATGTTGTTTAAAAACTGTAAGTCCTTGGTCTTGCAAAATTCTATCATGCGATTTCCTGTGACATTTCTATCACCAACTTCAGATTTTCCAACTACTGATCCTTGTTTCCAACGTTTGCATTTCAATCATTAGCTATCAGTGCATTGATTACATGCTTGTCAAACTGCTGAATTTGGTTTGTTGTTAAGTGCTGTCGAGTCACTTCTGACCCATAGCCACCCTGAACAGGGTTTCTAAGGCTGTAAATCTTTACAGGGGCAGAAAGCCTCATCTTTCTCCTGCAGAGCTGCTGGTAGTTTCAAACTGCTGACCTTACGATTCATAACCACTACACTGCCAGAGCTCCTTGCTGAAGTTGGTAGAATCCTTCAATTTAACCAAGGTTTGATTCATAAGCATTTTGTTCTCATCAAACAGTAGGGTGAGCAGTTCAGGTAGTCAGTGATGAGGCAAAGAATGGGAGCTTGGAGAGTGTTTACAGGTAAACAAGGCGGCCTACCTTGAGTTGTTTCCAGCCTTTGCAGTGTTTCCCAGAACTCAGCAGCAGGTAAGTGAATTTTTAACCCTCCCTGTAGGATTCAATAATGGCTGTCTGAGAGTGATAGTCTCCATTCCCACAGATGTGATTTCAAACACACAAAAAAATGTCCACTATCATGTAGACAAACAGTAATCAACAAACAAGCAAGGCACATGACTAGATCTGGGGAGGGACTCAGCAGCTTACTGAGTGTCCCTAATAAGAGGCTGAATGATGTAGTGGGACATGAGAAGCCAAGTCTGTCATTATAGTCCATGCTCTCCCCTGTTCCCCTCAGCATCCTACTAGCATTTCTTCCACCTGTTGGCATAAACAGCCCATAGAGCTGTTTTGACACCATAGGATAAGCACTGCACTGGTAACTGCATGTCAGCAGTTCAAACCTGCCACCTGCTTTTGGAAACTGACAACTGCTGGGTGTTGGCTGTTAACCTCATACCAAGGTTGCAGTGAGGCTCCACACTGTCTGGAAATCCTATTATATAAATTCCTAGCGTGGCTCCACAGGATTAAGCATACAACCTCAAGGTGGTCTGAACTCCAGGGTCGCTGAGTCAGATGCTAACAGATGTTGGAGTGGCACAATGGCTAGGCACTCAGTTAAGGGAAAAGTTGGTAGTTCTAACCCATCCAGAGGGTCCACATATGCTTCCAGTTCCTCTAAAACCAAGTTCACTGCCCCTTTGGGTTCTCAAGACTAAATCGTTAAGGAAATGACATTTTCTCCTGTGGATGGCTGCTAGGCCTAATTGTCAGCTCTTTTGAGCACTTACAGTGAGGTTAGGTTCCAGCGGGTCATATAACCTCAGTAGTTCTAAACTACCAATTTTTACTGCTTGCTCTCATAACAAAATGCTTAAATGTTCTTTGGGCTATAGTATTGTTAAATGCCATGCTGACCCATAGGGTTCTGACCCATAGTGACCCTGTACAGGGTTTCTGAGGAGCAGCTGGTGAGCTTGAATCCCTGGCCTCGAGGCTCAAGTTGACTTTGCAGTCCAGTGTATTAACCAATAGGCCCCACAAGGTAGCAGAGCCCTCAGGCAAATTGCCAAGCTACACTAAAAACAAACAAAAAAAACTAAAGCCACATTCTAGGTTAGCATAAAGATTTTATTTACAGACAACAGAATGCATACATGCCATTTCCTTATTGCACAAGACTTTGGTTCCTACAAAAGTCAACAAAGCAGTAACATCCACAAAGGCTTCTCTGTTCATGCTTGTAGATGAATGCTAACTCCATGTGGATCTTCACTGTTTTCTTATACCTGGGGAACAAAGAACTAATTTATGAAGTGCTTACTCATCCTGTCTCATGTTACTTAAAAACCCTTCTGGATCCCTCAGACAGTTCCTTCTGGAACAAGCTCTCCTCTCCTCCCCCAGCCAGCCCCAGTGGGTTCACCTTTTCAGGCTCTGGGGCTAGGACAAGGGGTAAGACATGTGAATGTTTCCTCATTGGGATCTAATTGAACTTGGCCCAGCTCAACTTAAACACATGTGTAACTCACCTTTAACCTCAGACTGTGTTAAGTACAGCTGAGCTGGTTCAGATGTCCAGTGCTTCCCACATTATACAACTTTCAATGACTCTGCAGAAAAGAGTTCCTCAGTTAGCCCTTAAGCTCCTGCTGCTCAGAGAAAAGGTATCCTGGAATATACTGTGGTTTCAATCACAGCAAACCCCACTTCTCACTGGCAAGGCAAGCTCAGCTCAGAAATACCTTTCAGTCACAGTTCTCAGACTGGGGCGGTATTCAACTCATCATGTGAACAGCCATAGCCAATTTACAAAAGAGTCTGGGCTAAGATGGTAGTCTACACAGCAAAATTCAGACCTGATTGTCATATAACAAGTTTTGCCTAAGGCACTCACCTCAAAAATCACTACTGGGGTGGTGCCAGGCAAAAATGTTACCTGCAATGAAAAAGAGACTGTTAGTAACATGATCACCCTAAAATGAGATATTCCTAAGCACTTTGTAGACAATCAGATTTCCTGAGTCTCAACAGCAATTCATCAGCCGAACGAGATTCCAGTCAGTCATCATATGGAAGGCCCTTTCCCCACCTTAGACTACATGCAGTTAACAACATGTTGAAATGGCTCACCTGTGAGCAGCTGTTAGCAGTATCTAAGGAAAGGACACAAAGCTGTGGGTTAGAAAATTGTTGCTTACATGTGGTATATCCTCATCTATCTATCTTGGCTAGTTTCTCAGATGTTCATGTTTTCATTATATGTCATAGTGAGCTAGTTTGAATCATCACAGAAACTACCTAACTGGCCTAAGTCACGTGACTAGATTTAAAGACAATAAAATAAGAAAGTCAACTAACCTTGTTAACTTGGGAAGCTTTTCACTGGCAGGCCCCAGTTGCCTCTAAAATGGAAAATTTTAATTAGGAAACTATCTAAAACCCCCCCACCCAAAGTGATTCTAGTTATGGTTAATGATACACCAAAACTAACAAATCTCAGCCAATAATATAGGCATTGTGTGTATCTCAACCATTTCCTTAAGAAAAAGCTCTCATCCTCTCCAAGTTGGTTCATAGCCACACTACATAAAGCCAAAGACTGACACACGCACCTCATAAATGATATAAGGATCTGAAACAGCTTACCTAAAACAGGAGCACAGCATCATCTGATCTACCTGCGAAAAGGGAGAAGTTATTTAAAAATCAACAAAAAACCTGAAGGCCAAACAAATTTCTTCAGGACTATCAACTGCCATCAGAACTCTAACATGCTATTAATGGTCACACCTCACAGAGGATCAGCATTATCAATTCAAATCATCTGACAGTGATGGAGGTATCACCCCCCACCCAAAGGATGTCAACTGCTCTCCATTTGGACAATTACCTGCAGTCACTCTGGGAAGCACGCGGATTCATGAGGATCCGTGGGAAGATGCTGCAAAGAGGATTAATGTTAGTAGCAGCCAAGAAGAACCATTTAAATCCGAGAAGCCAGATCCACTTCTCAGTAGAAAGGCGACATCAATCGTTTAAATTCAGTCATATGCTTGTCTTTTAATCATCATGGGTAGTGGTCGGTGCAATTCGAAAAAGCCAATTCTCCTCTCCCCATAGAAACTATCATCAGATCCCCACCTGATGCATCAGCGCAATGCGGGATCTGCAGAGCAGCTCCATAGCAGAGTTAAGTGTAAGCGAGATGTCTCGTTCCATTCTCCAACCAACAAGCTCTATGGATCGGAACAGCTTTAAAAAAAACAACAAAACAAACCAATTAACTGCCTTTAGAGTGCATGGATGAGCATAGAACTGTCCAAGGGGCGCTACTCAGAGGTTTAACGTGGTCGCCACTAAGCCATCAGAAAGAGAGAGTTCAACAGGGGATCATCCTCATAGCACACCCGTAGCTCATACATTTAATCAACGATTATGGAAGCGGTAAAAGAGGGCCGAAACCACTCACTCCAAACAGCTTTCTTTCCGATTCTTCCGCCTTTATACACGCCCTGCAAACAGAAAAGCGACCGGTTAGCAAGTATTTTGGATACGCTTTTCCCCTGGAGAAGACAGCGTGCGGGGCCCATCTTCTCAGAGTTAGGTTTGTCCTCACAATGCTCAGTACAGGTCTGTGAGAATGTCCTCATCACGGAAAGGACCCCGGCATGGCGACACGGCCATTCTGTCCTTGACAAAGTCCCGCCGTGCCGCGCGGCCATGCGGGAAAGCGACCCCGTACCCACGCCCCCCCAAGTACATGCAACACAGTACCAAGGCCTAGTCCCCCAGATCCCAAGAAGCGGGTGAAAACAAGACGACAGAAACTTACCGAAAGCCTGGCAAAAATGAGGCCGATGAGCTCACAGCAAGACACTTAAATAATGCTTCGCAGAGGCTCACGGGATTTAGGGCGGGACTGTGAACGACGCACGCGTGTAAGGAGATGACGTACAGGGCCGGGGAGTTGTGGGTAAAGACTGTCCAGGAGACGGAGGGCGGAGCGAGTACTCCCTGAAATTGGGGCGGGAAATCGCGCATGCGTCCTTGGGGAGCGCGCCAGTGCGCATTGCGGTGGCATCCGCCCACGCCCACTCCTAGAATGATTGGAACGCAGAAGCATCCCCCCTCTCTGGATTCAGGCTCCTCCTGGCTCACAGTCACCTGCCTCCCACACCCAGTCCTGAGGCCCCCTTTTCTCCACACACCTTGGATTCCTGTGGGCAGTGTTCCTCCATGGACCCCGCTCCTCCTGAGTCGTCGGCCGATGTCGTCTCGGCTCCACGCCCGCCGCCCGTAGAACTTACCAGACCAGCTGACCAGTGTCCTAGCGCGGGGGGCGACTCAGGTACTGGGCCGGCTTGGACGGAAGGGAGGCTATCACGGGGAAGTGAGGCGACCGCGGGTCTGAGTTTTTGGCTGGTCATCGATGTCCCGCTGTTGCTCTCTAAGTGCACTAAATGAATGAATCCTCCCAATCTTAACAGAGAGGAGCGACAACGACCCCTTTTATAGATGAGGTTACTTAAGCCGAGGGGAAAAAAAGAGTAATCTATGTAGCCTTTTAAGAGCCCTCGCTCCCTGAAATTTCCTTACCACCACTCCCTCCTTCCAAATAAAATCCTAGAGGTCTAGAGCAAATCTGTGTAAATCATTGAATAGCAATACTAGACAGAAAATTGCTGTTGTTAAGTGAGCTCAGTTATTTTAAAAACAAAAACCAACCCATTTGCCATTAAGTAGCGGTGGATTAAAGCGCTGGGCCGCAAGGTCGGTTTGAACCTCAAGGTCGGCAGTTCGAGCTCACCAGCCGCTCAACACCGGCAGGATAACAGCGATACTCCGACTCTTAGACACCCAGTGTGTGCTGGGTAGAAACTGCTCCAGAGGGTGTTCAAGCTTGTGATCTTTTGGAAATAGATCACCCGACTTTCTTCCAAGGCACCTCTGGTGGGTTTTCAATCCGTCAACCCTTAGATAAATAGTTTAGTGCTTAACTGTTTTTGAGACGCAAGGGCGTCCAAAATCAAACTTAATCTACTTATGGCGACTGCTAGGTTGATTAAAGACCCTGCCCATTCCTTGGCCCCAGAGGTCATCTATGGCCTCTGGGCAGAGTTTTGGGAGTTGCTCAGTACTGGGTCCCCGCTGTTCTTCATTCCTGAGAAACAAGCTCTGCTTATCAGTGGCTGGCGCCAGCACTTCTACATTTCTACAAAACAGAGCTTAGTAAAGCTGCCGGCCAGGATCTTCCAGAGTTTAAACACTGCAGCTGAATCCTTTCAGAGCCATGGTGCTGGATGGAACTGCTCCATAGGGTTTTTTCTTGGCTGTGATCTTTCCTGGTGGCACTGCAGGATAATGCACTGAACCACAGGGTCAGCGGTTCAGGCTCACCAGGAGCTTTCAGGAAAACCCTGTACAGGGTTGCTGTGGGTCGGAACTGACTACCATCATTTACCAACAACAGCAACTATCTTTATTGGGTGTCCTGGTGTGGCACTGGACCACGAAGTCAGTGGTTCTAACTTAGCAGCCACTCATCAGAAACCCTGTATGGGGTCACGTGAGTCAGAATTGACTCGATGGCACTGAACAACAGTCTTTAGTGAAGCTGGTGGCTAGGCTGCTGTTGGCACCGCTGTTGTTGCTGTTAAGTGCCATCGAATTGGTTCCGACCCATAGCAACCCTGTATAGGGTTTCCGAGGAGCAACTGGTGAGTTTGAACTGCTGACCTTGAAGTTCAAACAGCTTAGCAGTCTGGTGCATTAACCCACAGCGCCACACCAGGACTCCGTTGGCACCCCTTGTTGTTATGTGCCGTGGAGTTGGTTCTGACTCAGCGACCCTGTACAGGGTTTCCAAGGCTGTAAATCTTTAAAGTAACAGAAAGCCTCATCTTTCTTCCGCGGAGCAGCTGGTAGTTTCGAACTGCTGACCTTAAGGTTTGCAGATCGATTCGTAACCACTACACTACCAGAGCTCCATTTGGTACCCCCAGGTGGGTTCAAATTACTGTTTGCAACACCCAGAGACATTCAAACCATCATATATTTATTGTTGTTGTGAAGTGCCATTGAGTCAATTCTGACTCATAGCGACCCTGTATAGAGTTTCCAAGGAGCAGCTGGTAGATTTGAACCTTTGACCTGTGGTTAGCAGTCAAGTACTTTTCCTACAGCGTCACACTGTTGCTTTTAAGTGCTGTCGAGTCGGTTCGACCATAGCCACCCTGTATAGGGTTTCCGAGGAGTGGCTGGTGAGCTTGACCTACTGGCTTTGCAGTGTGGCACCTTAACCCACAGCGCCACACTTGTTGCGACCTTATGCACAGCAGAATGAAACACTGCCTGATCCTGAGCCCACCTCACTATTGTAGCCACACTTGAGTCCATCGATGCTGCCACTTGGCCAATCCATCTCGTTGGGGGTCTGGGATTCCTTTATTGTTGTCAAGTGCTGTGGAATCAGTTCCAACATATAGCGGCCCTATGCAAGGTTTCCAGGGAGCTACTGATGAGCTTGAACTAACAACTTTGCAGTCCAGCGTCACATCAGGGCTCCACAGGACTCTTTTTTAAGTTCGTATAAAATTTCAAATCTTTTCCCAATTTACAGTCTCCTAAGTCTGGAGAAGGCGCTCATGGAGCAACCCTGCCCCCATGTGGCAGCAGGCAGTACTGCTTCGGTTAGTGGAGGAGAGAAATGAACCAACCATGTGTTTTGCTGGAAGGGAGGATGGGACAGGAGGTCTGGTGGCGCTGTGGGTTAGACACTAGATCACTAACCACAAGGTGGACCGTTCAAACCCACTAATGCTCCGTGGGAGAAAGTTGAGGCTTTTTGTTCCTGTAAAGATTGACATTCTCAGAAACCTGAAGGAGCAGTTGTGTAGGGTCATTCTGCATTGTAACTGACACAATGCTAATGGGGTGCATGGGGGGAAGACAGGACATTTACTTTGCTGGAGGACAGTAGTAAGTGTTATAACAGTTTCCTGGATTGTGAAGAAGTGCTCTGTTTGGAAGCTCTCCGGGGGAAGTTTGGGAGCATCTCCCAGATGTGGGAGGTTGTAAGGGCAGACTTGTTAACTGTCTTCAGTCAGTTCGACCAACCTTTTGGTTAACAGTCCGGTGCTCATCCTACTGTACCACACCTGAACTAAGCTAATGACCAAACTCTCTGCTGTTGGGTTGAATCCGACTCCTAGTCAGACCTTGCAGGCAGAGTAGAACTGCTCCACAGGGTTTCCTGAGCCTGAGTCTTCCCAGGAGCAGACTCATTGTGAATGGCCTGGTGTGATGCTGTGGGTTAATGCGCAGACTGCCTTTGAACTGCAAAGCCTGCGGTTCAAGCTCACCAGCTGCTCCTTGGAAACCCTGTACAGGGTCGCTATGGGTCAGAACCAACTCGACAGCACTTCACAACAACAACAACAACCTTGTAGTTAGCAATGAAATGCTTAGCCCACTACGCCACCAAGGCTCCTTATTCCAACAACTAGTAATTATTTTGGAGTTCTGATGTGGCACTGTAGGATAAGCACTGGACTGCTAACTACAAGGTTGGCAGTTCAAACCCATCAGTCCCAAAGTGGAAACCTATACAGATCAGAACCAACTTGATGGCATTAAACAGCATGCACTAGAACTAAGGCTCCTTGGTGGCACACTGGTTAAGCTCTTGGCTGCTGACTGAAAGGTCAGCAGGTCACCAGCTGCTCCCTGGGAGACAAGACCAGACAATCTGCTGTCTTCAGAGCTGCAGCCTTGGTAGTCCTCCGCATCGGTTCTCCCCTGTCCTACTAGGTGGCTGTGAGCCAGAATCCACTTGAAGTCACACAACAAGGACAGAAAAAAGCCGTGGTCACCAAACTTTTGATTATGTTTCTTGTTGGTTAAAAAAGATGAGAGCACTCTCCTCCTATGTGAATGTTTTTAAAGTAAATCATACTCTGTGGCACTAAATCTCCATAGGGTTTAAATCCCGAGAAGGTTGCAAAGACCTTATGGCTTGAGGCACGTTTTCAAGGATTCAAAGAAGGCCATTGTGTTGAGAGTGAGTGTGGCAATAAGGTACGAGTTTGGGTTTGGGACAAACCTCTCTACACTTTTCCATCATGTTGTAGTTTTGTTGGTTTGATTCAGACTCAAAACAACCCTGTATAGGGTTTCCAAGGAGCGGCTGATGGGTTTGAACCGCTGACCTTGCGATCCAGTGCATTATCCCAGATGTATAAAAACAGAGGGAATCAACTGAAAGGCTTTAAGATTGTGGTGTGTGCCTTGATCAGATATTTTGTTAGAAAAACTCATGTAGCGTGGAGGATGATTTGGGGGTGGGGAGCCGGATGCAAGCAAGATCTGGACACATCGCAACTTGGATTGTCTAGTTCAGTTTTTCTGATAGTCAAGATGATTTCCTAACTCTAATATATAGGGTTTGTGCACAGATGCATTTGTTATCTATCCATTTTATAAGACCAGAGCAGACATCCTGAACGCAGGAGCAAGAACTGGGGCATCTCTAGTCCCAGACTTGGGACGTTTTCCGTGGGTTTAGAGAATCCGTGAGAGTGGACTATGGTAGTTTCCGTTTTTCTTTAGAGGGAGCCACTGTCAGGGCAGGCTAATTGTGTAGCAGCAAGGTGGATGTGGTGGAGGGAAGGGAGAAGTAAGAACCAAGATAGCTGCCCCAGTGCTTCTGTACTGTTGTTGTTGTTGGTAGGTGCCATCGAGTCATAGTGACCTTGTGCACAGCAGAAGGAAACACTGCCCGATCCCGGGCCAACCTCACTATTGCTGCCACGCTTGAGCCCGTTGATGTTGCCACTTTGCCAATCCATCTCACTGGGGGTCTTTCTCTAGAAAACTGGAAAAATCACGATGTCACTGACTGAGTTGTAAGATTTGAAGTAAGGCAGCTGCCGGTCTTGCAAGATGACAAGAGAATGAGAATCATTTTGTATAGTTAGGAATATGCATCCGATTGAAGGTGAGCAATAAGGGCTGAAAATATAGGCTTGGAGTTCATTGGAACAGGTGAAGAATGGGTTCCTTGAGGGACTGAGAGCATCCAGAGAAGATGTGCAGTGCTGTAAGATTCGTAAACACATTGCAACGTAGTAAGATTCAGGAAACACATTGGAAGCATATGGTTTGGAAAGGAGAAAATAATTAATAGAGGACATGCTCATTTACATAGAAAACTCCCCCTAAACTACAGATAAATGATTCGAACTAATAGGCTTTTGCAAGGCAGCTGGATGTAAGATTTAATATGTAAACGTCAGTTGAAACTAAGAAACAATTAAATAGAAGTTGCCGGTTTATGATAGTTTCAGAAGTGTTCGTTGTTGTTAGGTGGTGTTGCATTGGTGCTGACTCATAGCGACTCCTGTGCACAACAGAGGGAACCCCGGTCGGTCGGGTCCTGTGTCGGCCTCACAATTGTTCTTTGAGCCCCTTGTTACTGCCACGGTGTCAGTCCATTTTGTTCAGGGATCTTCCTCTTTTTCACTGACTCTACTTTACCACGCATGATGTCGTTTACCTGATACCATGTCCAAAGTACATGGGAGATGATGTTTCACCATCTTCCCATCTAAGGAGCATGCTGGCTGTGCTGCCAAGACAAATCTGTTCTGGCAGTCCATGGTACTTTCAGTAATCTTCGCCAACACCAGCTTTACATGCATTTGAAGTGATTAAAAATACGATGGCTTTGGGTCAAGTGCACATTAATCTGCAGTGACATCTTTGCTTTTTAAAACTTTAAAGAGGTCTCATTTACCAGATTGGCCCAGTGTAATATGTCATTCAAATTTCTTGATGGCTGCTTCCGTGAGCCTTGATTGTGGACTCAGGTAAAATAAAATACTTGGCAACTTCAGTCTTAACTGTTGTGAAGGGTTTTTGTTTTCTTAATATCCATACTGAGGTCTGTGTTTTTTGATTTTCATCAGCTAGTGCTTCAAGTCCTCTTTGCTTCCAGCAAACAAGGGTGTGTCATCTGTATGTGGCAGATTGCTGATGCCATGTTCTTCATACAGACCGGATTTTCAGATTATTTACTCAGCATGCAGAGTGAACGAGGATGGTGAAAGGCTGCAACTCGGATGGACACATTTCCTGATTTTAGGCTGCGTAGTATCCCTTGTTTTGTTTGAACAACTGCCTCTTGGTCTGTGTAAAGGATCACATAAACAAATTGTTCTTGTCATTAAGTGCTGTTGAGTTGATTCCGACCCATAGAGACCCTGTATAGGAGGATTTCCGAGGAGAAGCTGGTGAGCTTGAACCGCTGACCTTGCAGTTCGGACGGCTTTGCAGTCTGACGCTTTAGCCCACAGTGCTTTGCTTTGCTACCCATACTTTGTTATGATGTACACACAGTCCAATGCCTTTGCGTAGTCGTTAAGACACAAAAAACATTGTTTAGTATTCTCTGCTTTCAGCCAAGATCCATCTGAATTCGGCTTGAATTTTCAGCAGCTTCCTATCAATGTACTGCTGCAATTAATTTTAAATGTATCTTCAGCAAAATTTTACTTGCATTGTATTAATGATAATTGTTTTCCGTGATGATAATTACCCCATTTTTTTTCTTTGGAATGAGAACAAAATATATGGGTCTCTTCCAGTTGGTTGGCCAGGTAGCTGTCTTCCAAAAGTCTTGGCATAGACGAATGAGCGCCTCCACGCCTCCAGCACTACATTGGTTTGCTGAAACAGTTCAGTTTTATTGTATCAGTTCTAGAGACTTGTTTATCACGAACACCTTCAGTACAGCTTGGACTTTTCCCTTTAATGCCATCAGTTCTTGGTCATGTGCTACATCCTGGAATGTTTAAATGTTGACCAATTTTTTTATATATATAATGACTATTTCTTCCATCTTTTGATGCTTCTTAAGTCATTGAATATTTTGCCCATAGAATTCTTCAATATTGCAAGTTGAAGCATGAATTTTTTATTCAGTTCTTTCAGCTTGAGAAATGCTGAGAATGTTCTTTCTTTTTTGTTTTCTAACTCTAGGTCTTTGCACATTTCATGACAATACTTGTCTTTGTCTTCTTTAGGTGTTCTTTGAAGAATAACTTTCAGAGTCTCTTTTGACATACACTTTCTTTCCTGTCTGCTTAATGACCTTTGACTTGCAAAATAGTCTGTGGGCAAAATATTGAATGCTGCAGAAAGCATCAAAAGAAGAGACACTGTACCAAAAAGAAATGGTCACTGTTCAACCATTTCAAGAGGTAGCATATGATCAAGAGCCAGTGGTACTGAAGGAAGCCGTCCAAGGTGAACTGAAGACATTGGTAAACAATATAAGTCTCCAGGAATGAATGGAATACGAATCAGAATCTTTCAGCAAACTGGTGCATCAATTGAGATGCTCACTCATCTGTTCCAGGAAATTTGGAAGACAGCTACCTGGCCAACTGCTTAGATCCATATTTATACCCATTCCAAAGAGAGGAGACCCAACAGAATGTAGAAAATCGTTGGACAATATCATTGATATCACATGCAAACACGTGTCTCATGCTTTGGACATATTATCAGGAGGGATCAGTCCTTGAAGAAGGACATCATGCTTGGTAAAGTAGGATCAGTAAAAAGAGGAAGCGCCTCCCCATGGAAGTAGTTTGGCACAGTGGTAGTGGTGGTCTCAATCGTAACAACAGTTGTGTGGATGGTGCAGGACTGGGCAGTGTTTGGCTCTCTTATGCACAGGCTCTAGGCACATAACAACAACGTTGATTGCAATCCCCTGCAGTGGGACATCCTTTATCCCATTTGTACCTTCCCATTTCCTTCTCTTCTCCTCTCCTAACCCTTCTGACCTTTAGTGGGTAAATTTCCTTTTGATCTCACCTGGATGATGATTCTAAGGAGTGTTATTGTTTGCTGATGATTAAGCCTGGAGAGTGAGTGCAGTTCCAGACCTGAGGGTGATTAACGCCTTTGGTCCAGGGTTTCTTTTGCTCTTCTTGGCTTTTATCCCCTCTCACCCTTCACCTAGGAGCTCTGGTAGCGGATGCGAACCACAAGGTCAGCAGTTCGAAACTACCAGCTGCTCCGTGGGAGAAAGATGAGGCGATCTGCTCCCATAAAGATTTACATCCTCGGAAACCCTGTTCAGGGTCGCTATGGGTCGAAACCGACTCGATGGCACTTAACAACAACAACAACATATGTGTATAAGACCTCTTCAAAGTGTTCAGGAGCAAAGATGTCAGTTTGAGGACTAAGGTGTGCCTGACCCAGCCATGGTATCTTCAATCACCTTATATGCATGTATGCATGTGAAAGTTGGACTTTATAAGGAAGTCTAAGAAAGACTGTAGAAATGTACTAAGGAAGACGATAGAAATCATTGCAATTGACTTATGGTGTTGGAAAAGAATATTAAAAGTGCCATGGACTGCCAGAAGAACAGTTAAATCTGTGTTGGAAGAAGTATAAGCAGATTGTTCCGTAGAAGCCAGGATGGTGAGACTTCGTCTCTCATACTTTGGACATGTTGTGAGAAGGGACCAGTCCCCTGGAGAAGGACATCCGTACTAGGTAAAGTGTAGAGACAGTGGAAACGAGGAAGACCCCCAAGGAGATGGATTGATATAGTAGAGCAGCATTGGAGCTCCTACAGGACCCGGCGGGGTTTTGTTCTTTCTGCATGGGGTTGCTATGAATTAGAACTGACTCTCTGGTAGCGTAGTGGTTACAAATCGGGCTGCGAACCTAAAGGTCAGCGGTTCGAAACTACCAGCTGCTCTGCGGGAGAAAGATGAGGCTTTCTACTCCCGTAAGGATTTACACCCTTGGAAACCCTGTACAGGGTCGCTATGGGTCGGAACCGACTCGACGGCACGTAACAACAACAACAACAGAGGCACAGAACAATGATACATGTATATGTGTGTGTGTGTGTGTGTATATATATATCTAAATTTTTATAGTTAACAATTTTTTTAACACTTCTGAACTTTGTCCTTGGGTGAATTGTTGGTTACCCTTAGGTATGTGTACCTCACTAGTGTTTTTATTGTTACTCTTATAGACCTTTCTGTTGTTTGGCTGAAGAGTGAGTTTGTTTCCAGTCCTGAAGGGGGGACTGAGGGCCATAGTCTCAGGGGTTTCAGCAGCCTCTACCTGAACACTAAGCCTTGTATTTTAATTTTTTTATGGTTTTGGGTTTTGTTCCACAGTTTTCTCCCAGCCCACTCCGTACCTTCTAATGTGATTTCCTTTCAGAGTAGTTGGTAGAGATAACCGGGTACCATCGAGTATTTTGTGGCTCAGTGTTATAAGGACTGAGGGCTGCATGGTCCATTGCACTGATTATTTCCATACATGTTTGGTTTTTTTCACCCTTCTTTGCTCCGGACTGGGAGAGACCAATAATTGTAACTTCTTATTGTTAGGGCCCATTGAGTTGGTACCGACTCACGGCGACCCGATGCACAACAGAGTGAAACACTGTCTGGTCCTTTGCCAACCTCAAAATTGTTGCTATGCTTCAATCTATATAGCTGCTGCCAGTGTGCCAATCCATCTCCTTGGGGGCGTCTTCCTCTTTTTCTCTGACCCTCCACTTTACTAAGCATAGTTGTACCTAAGATGGCTACTTACAGGGTTTTCAGACCCCAGTTACTACTTACCAAAGTGGGATGCAGAACATTGTCTTGGGGTCTGTGTTAACGCCAATTGACCATGGTGTCTTCTGATTCAGTAGTCCTGAGCCCCAGGCCCAATGACTAAGCCCCTCTGGTGTTTGGTTATAACTAAGAAACGGTCTTAGCTTTTCCCCCTGTGTGCTCTGCCATGTTCATGGATATATTTGCAGCATAGATAAATATGTAGCAATATCTCTGTTCAAACCATGTACAAGGAGGCTTCAAAAAGTTCATGGAAAAATAGAGGTGGAATGAAAAGTTAATGTGTCCCTCAAAGCAGCTGGGTCACCAGCAGTATTAAGGGAGCTACACTCCAGATGAGTGTGGTCTGATCCGGAAATCCACAGGCTTCATCAAGTTGCAACTAAGTGATCCTCTTTGGAATTATCCAAGACATCTACTCCAAAAAGAAACAATGCCAATACTTGTACATAAAATACAAAGTTCAATTATGGAAGGAAAAAAAAAAGATGGAATCTTTCCACAAACTTTTGAAACCTCCTTGTCTAGTCATAGGTACTGTCCCACCGCTTCAGCTTGTGTGTCCACGCGTGCAGCCACTTGTATAGATCACTGGTGTGGTAGGGTTGTGTCTGTAACGGTGTTCTGTTGCCCTGTAACTCTTGCAGGCTTTCCAGTGGGCTTCCATCATGTTGTGCTGACCTCTCTCTTAATTGTGGGTTGCTGTCCCCTTCAACCTAATTACGGTGCTCTGGAGGGGCATCCGGTTAAATATTGTGCTGCTAACTGGAAGGTTGGGACTTCAAGTCCATCAGCTGCTCCTTGGGAAAAACATGAGATTTATAGTCTCGGAAACCCTAAGGAGCATTTGTACTGAATTTTGCAGGGTCGCTATAAATCAGAATTGATTTGATGGCACTGAGTTTAGGGTTTACCCTCTAGTTAGTAATTCACCTTCCTTTCTCTCCCAGCCTTGGTAAGTGTCCTAGGGTTGCTTCTGACTCATAGTGACCCTGTATAGGGTTTCCTAGGAGTGGCTGGTGAGTATGAACTGCTGAATTTGCAGTTCAAACCAACATGGGGTCCAGTGCTTATCCCACAGAGCCACACTAGCCTTCCCAGCCCTAGTAACTATCAAAGAATGTTTCTTTTAGTGTGAAAACCATTTCTTGGCTTTTTACAATAGTTGTTGTTATGTGCCATCAAGTGGGTTTGGATTCACAGCGACCGTGTACAGGGTTTCTGAGGACTGGTTTGGCATTGTAGGATAACTACTGAATTTCTAACCATAAGGTTGGCAGTTGAAACTCAGTGTTTTCCCTTCCGCCTGGATTTATCATTGTGCTTATTTCAGTTGAACAGTTACAAGCCTTGTGTGTAAATATCTTCAGCTTGATACAGTGTTGATTAAACCCTTTCATCTTCACATGCTTCTGTAGCTGTTTCTAGGAAGGGAGGTTGTTATCTGTCAAGGAATGGAGTCCGTTCTGACTCACAGCAACCCTGTACAGGGTTTCCGAGGCTGTAAATCTTTATGGGAGCAGAAAGCCTCATCTTTGTCCCGCGGAGCAGCTGGTAGTTTCGAACTGCTGACCTTGCGGTTCACAGCCCGATTCATAACCACTACACTACCAGAAGGGAGGTGTTGTTGTTAAGTGCCGTCGAGTCAATTCCGACCCATAGCGACCCTGTATAGGGAGGGTTTCCGAGGAGCAGCTGGTGAGCTTGCACCACTAACTACTCGGGTTTAATTGGTAATCATGGATAAGTGCCTACTGTATGCTCCCTCTGAGCAGGCAGGTCTATTGACAGCTTGCACGTGGCCTCTGCCCCCTGTCTTGGGATGTTAACAGATACCCAGAAGGAAGTGTAATAACCGAATGGGACAGGAATTTTAGCAGAGATGGCTACACAGCAGAGGAAAAGTCATTCTATCAGGGAAGTTGGGAAAGAGTGTCATTTCAGCCTCTCTGGAATGAGGAGGGATTTGCGCTGGAGAGTGGTAGAAGAGGAAGAAGGGGAAGAGGTGAGCCAGCCTGGTGTGTGTGAGACTGGTAGGAGATGGTGGGGGAGGTAAGCTGTCTGCTTCTTTCTGCAGGAATTGGTGTCATCCATCTGAATGTGAGTGCCAAGTCCTGCTCCTAGGGGCTGTATGTAATGTGGGTCTCTCCAGAGAGCTGCTGAGGCCACAGTTTCAACCTGGACGGACTTGCTGGGGATAAAGTCTGTTCAGAGACCTTGGTTGGCACTTCTTATCTGACATGCCCAGGCAGGCACCTTGGACCGCTTATCATCTTTGAGTACTGATCTGAACCCTAATTTCTGCCATTGGCCTCCTGTCTCTGAGGAGTTGGTTCCAACTTTGGTGATGGGGGGAGTACTGGCCTTGGAGGCTGGAGGAGAATGGCAGAGGATGAACCTTTTCACCCCGTTGGCCCTCCTGTGGCACCCCTGTCTCTCTGCCATGACTGCAGATCTTGGCTTCTTCTTCCTGGGGAGTATACAGCCATCCTGGCTTCCAGCCCAGGTCGAGGGAGGTGGAGCTTATATCCTCAGCTCTTCTCTGAAGGTTACCCAGCTGGCTCAGCTCAGGGACAAGAAGTTCCTCAGAGTGTTGGCACATCAATCACAGTGCTCATGTCTGGTGAGCACCCACCATGAACTTTGTCCCATTTACCATCTATCCGAGGACCTTTGCGAAGTGCATGTTGTTATGTGCCATGGAGTCGGTTCCGACTCATAGTGACTTTGTGCAGAGTTTCCGAGGCTGTAAATCTTTATGGGAGCAAGAAAGCCTCATCTTTTCCCCAGGGAACAGCTGGCAGCAGCCACTACGCTACCAGAGCTCCTCAAAGCCTGGCCTAGTCAGTGATTGGGAGGTTGGTTCTACCGTGGAGTGGGTTCCCACTCCTGGCAGTCTAACAGAACAGAATGAACCCTGGGCCGGCACCGCTCCAGACAGTTGGTATGTTTGAGTCCCTTGTTAGGAGTTTTACAACCTAGGGGCCTCTTCCAACACCATATTGGACAGTACTGTTATGCTCCATGGGGTCTTCATTTCATAAAGGATTCCTAGTCTGGTAGCTCCACTCCACTGTAATCTGTCCACTTGGATGACCCTGCTGATGTTTGAAATACTTGTGGCAAAGCTTCCAACATTACAAAACTCAAGCCACCACAGTGGGTTACTTGTGAGAGGCTCTTCAGGGTGGGTGTGGGGGTGTCCATCCTAGGAAAATAGAGTGCATTTAGCTGAAGCCCAGCTCTGGAACGTTTGCTCCAGCTCCGTCTTCTGGAGGTTGTCCATCAGTCTCTTCTGGCTCTTTTGGATGGCTGATTCCCTGTAGCTCGACATCCTGGTGCCAGAAACTGTGCGTGGGGTAGGGTAAGTGGGGGGTGTCAGCCTCAACCCTCCCTCCTGTCCAGACAGATTAATTTTAAAACAGCATGGGGAAGACTGGATTAGAGAATTCAATAGAATCAATGAGCAGAGAGTCCTGTAGTGGGCGAACAATAAATACTTGTTGCGTGATGAATTAGTTGAAGTAAAAATTGAGTGGGAGTAAGCCCTAAGGGGAAGCGCAGACCCAATGCCAAATCCCTGGTTGCGAAAGGAAAGATGTAGGCTTTGGCTGGCTCAGAGAATGCATCTGACAAGGTGGAAAGTGTCCGGAGTCGGGGAAGTCACCCTTGCAGAGAGGGCAGGGACGCTGCTGGATTTCCCCATTCTCACCCTGACTTTCTGGCGTCGGGGTTCCCCGAACGGGCGGGCGGGTAATCACAGACTCCGTCCACTTAAAGGTGGCTGCCTGCGCTGAGCCCGGCGGCGCAGCATGTCGCGCTCCGAGTTGCCTTAGGGGGTGGGTAGACAGGTTGGAGATGGAATATTAACCATGCAAACGCATTCCCACTCTTATTCCCCTTTCTGCACTCCATTAACTCCACTACCTCCCTAGAGGGTCCTCCTTAAGGGGCGGGGCGGCCGGGGCGGGGCTCCCTCGTCACTTTCCCAGGCGCCCTCGGCAGTCCGGAGATCCTCGTAGCGGAAGCGGCCGCGTCTAGTAGGCTGGGGCCCTGTCTAGAGAATTGTCTAGGATCAGAAGGTCAGGACCTGAGGCAGCAGCCGAGTGCAGACTACTGCTCTCATTGTAGGTTCCGCAGGCACCATGAGCCACGACGCCGAGGTGGACCTGAAGGAGGTGGAGCTGAACGAGTTGGAACCGGAGAAGCAGCCGATGAACGCCGCTTCGGGGGCGGCCGTGGCCATGGCCGTGTCCGGAGGCGCCGAGAAAAACGGTCTGGTGAAGATCAAGGTGGCCGACGATGAGGAGACAGCCGCGGCTAAGTTCACGGGCCTGTCCAAGGAGGAGCTGCTGAAGGTGGCGGGCAGCCCCGGCTGGGTGCGCACCCGCTGGGCACTGCTGGTGCTCTTCTGGCTCGGTTGGCTGGGCATGCTGGCGGGCGCCGTGGTCATCATCGTACAGGCACCACGCTGCCGCGAGCTGCCCATACAGAGATGGTGGCACAAGGGTGCCCTCTACCGAATCGCCGACATTCAGGCTTTCCTGCCCGGCGAAGGGGGCAAGTTAGCAGGTTAGTGCGCCTCGGGTTTAATCCTCCTCCCTCTTCACTTTGAAAAGAAACGCTGCCGTCCCTGATTGCCCCCTCTTCCGCCTCTATTGTGCTGACTCAGATTGCTCTCCGCTCTCAGAAGCAACGTGCAGGGTGCCTTACATCAGCTTCTCTAAGTCTTGTGACCCAGCCTCTCCCCCTCCCCCCACTCCCATCCGCGGACTGGGAGAGAATCAAGGGCCTGGGGGGAGGGGGAGGTCCCTTTCATTCCTCCTTCCCATTTGCCTTCCCGTTTCCCCTCTCAGACCTTAAGGGACACCTGAACTACCTGAGCTCGCTGAAGGTGAAGGGCATCGTACTGGGCCCAATTCACAACAATCTGAAGGATGACGTGTTGGGGACTAACTTGGGTCAGATTGACCCCGCTCTGGGCTCCAAGGAGGATTTTGATAGTCTCCTGCAGTCGGCTAAAAAAAAGAGTAGGTATCCTGGGGTTTTCAAGGAAGCAGCCACTGGAGAGAAAGGCTGGCCCCTGGCCAAGAAAAGGCAGGAGGTGGTGGTCTGGTTTCCTCGTGGGGCTGAAACTGGGGAAGGGGAGGTGAGGTTGGAAGGTGGGGTTTCTTTGAGTGACTCAGGGTTTCAGCCTATTGTGTTGTTCCTTTAATTTTGGCAGTTTCAGTGGACTTATTTGCAAACTGTAGGCTTTTACTATATCAGTGGTTCTTTTATTGAAGTGGTGGATCCTTTTAAAATCAACAACGAACAGTCCAAATGAAATACTGCCTTATAGCTTATTACAGATTTGTATTAGAGCTCATTTGGTGGTGGGGAACCTGGGACCCCACGGCTCAACCTTCTCTTACATCTGCTCTATGGGCTCTAACACCTTTCCTTGTTCACATCTTTGTTCCAAAGGAATAGGTTTTATCAAGGTTGAAATCCAAGTAATACATAGGGAACGCTCAACAGATTTGTGGGGGGGTGTGGTTCCTGCTTTCCCCTCACTCCAGTGACTCTTCCTCCACCATTCAGGCATTCGGGTCATTCTGGATCTCACTCCCAACTACAGGGGCCAGAACTCGTGGTTCCTCCCCACGGAGGTTAACGTGGTGACCACAAAGATGAAGGTGAGTGTGTTGAGACTGGACTGATGGCAGATGCTGGGCCTTGTTGGTCCTGCCGAGGGGTCCAGTGCTTCCTGAAGTCGGACAGGAATGCCTCCTCCCTTGACAGAACAGGAGAGCAGCGGACCCCATTTTTCTTCTTGTTTCCTTGATTCTCAGGGTGACAGTGGTTGGAGGACGATCTCAGATGTCACTCTGGAAGTTTGAGATTCCTTCCTTTGCGGGGAAGGAAGTCTGTCTCTGTGGGAACTCTGTCCTGATTTTCCACTTCTTGTTTGATGTGCACTGAGGCTTCCTGTGTGTCTGGGATGGTGCCAAGTGTTTTATATACATTTTTCTGTGTAACCACAGATAGTCTGTCATTAACCTTAATTTGTAAATGAGGGCGCTACGGTTCAAAGGGGTGGCTAGTGTGCCCAAGGTCTTCCAGCTCTTACAGGCCTCAAAGGCCTAAGCAGTCTACTTTGCTAGTCGCATTTCCCTTACCTTAAGGTATAGGCTCAGACTCTACCAGCAGTCTGGTAGAGGGGCTTTGAACATCATACCAGCTAGTTCAGAAAAGAGGCAGACTTGGACGATTTCCTGGCTGCTCTGATTCTGACTTTGGATTTCCAGCACTTGGGTCAGACCCTTGAGTTAGATCCAGTTTAGCCTTAGCCAAGATAGTGACTGTTTCCAGATGCTGTGGTTGAGTGAGGGTTGGTAGCCTCAGATGACTATGGAGCCAAGAGGAGAGGGCACCTCAAGCAGTGAGAGAAAGGGACGAAAAGGAGGTGGCGCCAGGGTTCTATGGTGTGTGTCAGGCAGTGCCAGGGTTTCGGGCCTGAGCCTGCTGCACAGAGCTGCCTTCCTGTTTTCAAGTCTTCATCTGAACTACCCTGGGGCTGTGCTTCTAATTTCAGTCTTTCATCCGTGGTCTTGTTGCATCAGATTCTTTTATACACACCCTCCCCAGGCCTGAGGAAAGTACAGTTGTCTTGTCATCTTGAGACTGGCCATTTAGATTCTATCCTCATTACCTGGTGCTGCTGTAACACAAATACTGCTCAAGAACAGACATTTATGTTCTTATCCTCTGGAAGCCTTCAGTGCAAGTCAGGGGCAGTTCCATCTGTGAGCCTCTCTCTCTCTCTCCTAGCGCCGACCAGTGAGCCTGGGCATTCCTTGTTGAGTGTGCCTGTTCTGGTCTCTCTCTAACCCAGCCGTGACTGGGGCTAGCACCTACCTTACGTTGGCATAACAATGGATTGAGTTAGCTGGCATGGAAGGAGGTCTGCTCTCCTCCCTGCCCACTGATTTCATCTCCTGCAGCTCTCCATGATAGCAGCCAGACGGTGATTGGCCAGCCGGCTGGGAGCCACTGTCCTGCTAAATTGATACACGAGGAACCCTTACTGCTCCCCAGGCACGTCTCTTCACTTTCTGAACCTGTTTCCTCTTTTCCAAAATGTATATCCTACGATTTTACATGCTAAATGTCACGTTGAGATACATGTATAAACATACAGTTTCTGTTGTTGTTGTTAGGTGCCATCAAGTCAGTACCAACTCATAGCGACCCTATGCACAACAGAACTTACCACTGCCCGGTCCTGGGCCAACCTCACAATTGTTGCCATGCTTCAGCCCATTGACACCACTTGGCCAATCCATCTC
>NW_006408828.1:2808889-2821901 GCF_000296735.1 Chrysochloris asiatica
TTCCACGGCCTCTTCTGAATCTGGCTTGAACCTCTGGAAGTTCTCTGTCAATGTATGATTGTAGCTGTTTCTGTATTTATTACCATTAATGAAACTTTACTCGCATAGAATATCAAAGAGATTGTCTGATGACTTCTGCAATCCATTGGGTCACCTCTTTTTAGATTGGGCACAAATACGGGATCTCTTCCAGTTGGCCAGATAGTTGTCTTCCAAATTTCTTGGCAGAGATGAGTAAGTGCCTCCTGTGCTGCCTCACTTTCTTGAAAGATTTCAATTTTTATTCCATCAATTCCTGGAGCCTTGTTATTTGCCAATTCCTTCAATGCACCTTGGACTTCCTTCAGTATCATTGGCTCTTGATCATATGGTTCAACCATTTCTTTTTTGTACAGTGACTGGGTATTTCTTCCATCTTCTTTTAATGCTTTTTGCATCATTCAATAATTTGCATCATTCAGTAATTTGCCCAGAGAATCGTTCAATAACGGAAGTCCAGGCTTGAATGTTTTCATCAGTTCCCCCAGCTTGAGAACTGCTGAGCGTGTTCTTCCCTTTTGGGTTTCTGACTCCAGATCTTTGCACATTTGGTTGTAATATTTGACTTTAACTTCTCAGGCTGACCTTGGAAATTTTCTCTTCAGGTCTTGTACCTCCTCTGTATTTTCTGTAGCTGTCAAAAATGGGATTTGCCAAAGGGAGGAAAAGACGTAAACTGAGTGCTAGGAGAGTCAGTGGGAGATGAAGAGTTGGAGGGAACCGAAGGCCGAGTCTTTGGTAGCAGTGGTGGATGAGATCCAGGTCCCTGCGTGACTGTCCCCAGGTCATTGGGGGGAGCCCACAATGGTGAGTTGTTGTGTGTGTGTTGGAATCTGGTAAGCCTTTGAATTGATTGTTTGCTTCCGTTACTTGACATCTTCCAGCGTGCACTGGAGTTCTGGTTGCAGTCTGGTGTGGATGGATTCCAGGTCCGGAATGTGGAGAACCTGACGGTGAGCTCCTTTTCTGGGTGGGAGGCAGAGCCTAGGTGAGAAGGTCCCTGATTCAACTTGGTCCCTGATTCAACTTTCTTCTAGGATGCGTCCTTGTTCTTGACTGAGTGGCAGAATATTACCCAAAGTGTCAGTGAAGAAAGGTGGGTGCCAGGCTCCCTCCCCCAACTCAACTCATTTGTGGGAACCCCTCCATGGTGCACTTGGTGTTATTAAGTGCAGTTGAGTCAGTTCTCTCTCATAGCAACTCTGCATAGGGTTTCTAATGAGCAACTGGTGGGTTAGAACCACCGACCTTGCAATGAACAGTACAGTGCTTATCCTACATATCAGGACTCTCTGTGGAGCACTGTTGTTAAGTGCCACTCATAGCCACTCTGTATAGGGTTTCCTAGGAGCAACCAGTGGGTTTGAACCACCAGCCTTGTGATTAGCAGTCCATTGCTTACCCTAAAGCATCACACCAGGACTCTTGTTGTTCAGTGCCATGGAGTCAGTTCCAACTCAGAGGGAAATCTGTATAGGGTTTCAAGGAATGGCTGGTGGATCAAAGTCCAGTGCTGATCCTACAGTGCCACGCCAGGGTTCCAAGGCCCTAGGAAAGGGTGGGTCCTGGTTCAGAGGACTTTGCTTACTACTGCTCTCTCTTTCCTATCTTACACCACCCCTCCTTCTGCTCTGCCTACTGCAGACTCCTGATTGCAGGGACTGACTCCTCCAACCTTCAGGAGATCCTGGAGTTGCTCAACTCCACCAGTGATGCCATGTTGCTGACCAGCTCGTACTTGGCCAGCCCTAAGTTTGCTAAGGAACATCCAACGCAGCTGGTCACCCAGTATGTGAATGCTACTAGCCCTCGCTGGTGCAGCTGGACTGTGAGTGGTGTTGTGGAGGGAGGCCAGGAAGGGACATTGGGGGGGGGGAGGCGGAACATGGACTCAGCAGTGTGTCTTGTCTGTCCCTGCAGTTGTCTCAGGCTGGGCTCCTGACCTCCTTTGTGCCAGCTTCCCTTCTCCAACTCTACCAGCTGCTGCTCTTCACCCTGCCAGGGACCCCTGTTTTCACCTCTGGAGATGAGATTGGCCTGCAGGCAGCTGCCCTTCCTGACCGGGTACTGCTCGCTGTACCCGTTTGTGTCCACCCAGCACGCTGATGGCCTCTGGGGAAGGAATGTGTTTGATTCCTAGTCAGTTCTGTGTGGCCTTGAGCAAGTTTTGTTGCCTCTTCCAGTTGTCATCATCTCCTCTGCGGCACTGCGTGTTTAGCAGGGTGGTTAGGATTCAATGAGAGCATAGTTTGAATGCAGTATGGTAACCTTTATTCGTGTCCATCCATTCAATCCTCGCCCAGCGGGTGCTCTGTTAGGCTCTGTACCCACCGGAGCTCAGAGTTCAGTGAGCCGGGAAGAACGTAGCTTTAGACTGGGCATTGGAGGTTGACACATGAGCTGGTGTTTATAGGACTAGTCATTCTTGTAGTTCGCAAATTCTGGGCCACTCCTAGGAGCCAGCCACCCAGGGTACAGCAGTGTACAAAAGAGCCCGAGGTGAAGATGTTGGATAGTAAGCAAATGGAGTAGTGACGCCCGGTCCTGCTAAGTATGTTGTAAAGGTCAGCTGGGCAGGGGCCCAGGAGGCTGGGTTAGAGTGGCCATAGCAGAGGGCTGAAGGAAGTGATGGAGCTGACCAGCTGAGTGTCCGGAGAACTCAGGGGACAGTTTGTGCAAGGACCTACCCTACCGCACTTGTCCTATAGACTGTTTGGCACAAGGTAGGGGTAGGGTGTGGGAGGAGGAGGGAGAGAGAGCAGGCCCCAGGCTTTGTGCAAATCCTTTTTTTTTTTTTGCTTCCACCCTACGCAGGTCCCAGTTATGCTGTGGAATGAGTCCAGCCTCCCCAGCACCTTTGGGCTAGTAAATGTCAGCATGACTGTGAAGGTAAGGGGTTGGGTGTGACCTGGCCAGCAGAGGGTGGGCAGGTGGTTCTAGGGAGCCCTCATGTCTCCTGCCTTGTCTGCATCCTTCACAGGGTCAGGATTCAGTCCCTGGCTCCTTCCTCTCTGTGTTCCGGAAGCTGAGTGATAAGCGGGTCAAGGAGCGCTCTCTGCTGCATGGGGACTTCTACACCGTCTCCTCGGGGCCTGGTCTCTTCTCCTATGTCCGCCACTGGGACCAGAACCAGCGGTTCCTGGTCATGCTCAATTTTGGGGACCAGGATGTCACGGCCAAGTTGGAGACCTCTGGCCTGCCTGCTAGTGCCAGCCTGCCAGCCAAGGCCGAACTCGTGCTCAGCACCCAGCCAGGCCGGAAGGGGGGCACCTCCCTCGCGCTGCAACAGCTGAGCCTGAAGCCCCATGAAGGGCTATTGTTGGGTTACCCCTATGTGGCCTGACCCCCAGCCTGACCAGACCCCTCTTCCCTTCCTTCCTTCCCATACCTTCTTTTTTTATTGTCACAGATAGATGAGCCCCAAATAAAAGTCACTCCTGCCTGGCGAGCTGTTACCTTTCTCTCCCTCTGCCCCACAGTATACCATTTATTCATCCCAGGGAGCGAGGCCCAGGGCAGAAAAGGCCTGCCAAGGTCCAAACAGCATGGAGGTGTCAGCACTGGGACAAGTGTCCATACCTGCTTCCTCAGGAAGGGCCTGGGTGATCACCCGGAGCTCTCAGCTCCTGCTGCCACTCTCTCTTCTCCCTGAATGGTGATCTCCATTCGAGAATGGTCAGTTTTCCTGTGTTTGCCGACTCAGCCTTTCAGGAGGAGTGGTCCAGCTTCTAAAATGTGCATGACGTCACTCATTCCACAAAACTGTACTGAGAGCTCAGGATGTGCCTGGTATGGTACCAGGTAGGTCCTAGGCTATACAGCAGGGAACTAGATAGAAAAAACTCCCCACGTCATTCTAGTGGAGAAATGGACAGGGAAACATACAGTGAGGCCTTGGTGGTGTCAAGTGCCCCTGAGTCGCTTCCGACTCATGACCCTGTGTAGGGTTGCCAAGGAGTTGTTAGTGGATTCGAACCGCTGACCATGCGGTCAGTAGCTCAGTGGTTAACCTATAGCGCCACAGAAAGAGGAGGAGGGGTATTTGGGGGTGGGTGGGACTAGAGGAGACTGACCCTACATGGAGCTGACACCGGAAAGAAGGCCCAAACTGAGGTCCTTAGACCTGCCCACAGGGTAGGCTTTCCCGTGTAAGAGCTGGGAGCTTGTGAGGAATGAGCAACAAGCTAGAGAGGGATGATGTCCCAGCTTCATACCTTGTCTGCACTGAAACAAGATCAGCCCAAACCTGTGAGGTGGAGTTCAGACACATCTGCTCTGACACCAGCGGTCCTCCCCACAACATGACTTGGCTGTTGAGTTTGATCATTTATAGCAATGGGCACACACAACTCATACACCATACTTGGCTGAGGGGTTTATTAGGGAAGTAAGAGGCTACATACACCTTGGAAGACAGGATACAGTTTTTCCATCAGGACAACTTCCAACCAAGATTATCCTCAGCCTCTTGGCCTGTGCCTTCTCTTGGCCTCTCTCAGCCTATGTATGCCGCCAGCTCCTGTGTTAAAGCTCCTGTGTTAAAGCGCTCGACTCTGCCCCCAAGGCACTCTCTTGTGGACTGGCAGCCCACCTGTTTGCTGGTGCCTTTGGGAGCCACTTCGATGGCCCATATGAACTGCTCTTTTAAAAAGTCCTTCCTCTCTTACTCTGCCTCTCAAAACTTGTTGGTCAGGTTGACTTTAAAAGCAAGCTCCTCATAGCTTTCAAGGCAAGTGGTGGTTGTGGTAATGTACGCTGGAGTCAGTCCTACTCATAGTATCTTTAAAGCCTCATCTTTATCCTAAGAACTACTAGTAGTTTCCAACTGTTGACCTGGAGTTCCTGGCCAGTCGCCTAGGTAGACTATCACTTAACTTGCATGATGTTAATACTGTCAAGTCAGTTCTGACGTATCTGACACTGTATAGGGTTTCTGAGGAGCAAGCTGGTGGGTCACAGCCCAGTGCTTAATGCTACAGGGCCACACCAGGAGTTGAATTTGCATGATAATCCACTGATTACCATGAGTTCACGTAATCCTATTGGGTGGTTTTAAAACTCATGGAAGCAGCAGTCAAGAAAGCAAAAGATGTTGCACTAGGCATATCTGCTGCACAAGACCTTTTGAAAGTTGAAGAGCAAAGATGTCAGCTTGAAAACTAAGGTACGCCTGACCCAAGCCATGGTATTTTCAATAACCTCATAAGCATGCGAAAGCTGGACAGTGAATAAGGAAGATCGTAGAACAATTGATGCTTTTGAGTTAGTGCTGGAGGAGAGTACTGAAAGTGCCATGGGCTGCCAAAAGAACCAATAGATCAGTGTTGGAGGAAGTGCAGCCAGAGTGCTCCTTGGAGGCCAAGATGGCCAAACTTCGTCTCTCATACTTAAGACATATTGTCAGGAGGGACCAGTTGCTGGAGAAGGATGTCATGTTTGTTAAGGTGGAGGGTCAGAGATAAAAAGTAAGACCCGCAAAGTGGTGGTAGCATCAGTGGGCTCAAGTGTGGCAACAGTAGTGGCCCAGGATTGGGCAGTGTCTTGTTCTGCTGTGTGTAAGGTCGCTATGGGTCAGTACCAAGTGGTACCTAACAACAACAAACACCCTGTTTGCATAATTAAGTGCCCTTGTTGGTTCTGACTCAGCAACCCTGTATAGGTTTTCTGAGGAGCAACTGGTGAGTTTGAACTGTCAATGATGATCCTACTGCACCAAGCCAGGAAGCTGTTTGCATAGTAGATTAAACAATTCCTTTGTAAGATTGTGACCTACCCAGTCATTTTGGCAATGAACTCAAGTCCAGAAAGGCTACTTACGAAACCCGTGTAACTTTAGTTGAGGTCTAATAGACAAGGGGGTTGGGCAGAACATGAAAGTCATAGGTGGTCGCAGGGTCTGAGTGGGATGGCAATCATCAGAAGGTTTTGAGCAGGTTGACATGATCTGATTGAGTTTAGCAGGTGTGTGACTAGCTGGGCAGCATGCTGGTTACAATGGTGCTGCTACTGGAGCTAGAATGATTCAGACTGGCTAGTAATGGTGGTTTGCCTAGGATGGTAGTAATGGAGGGGCAACTATTTGGATCCTTACATTGTTCAGTGCTGTTGGTCTGGTTCTGACTCATAGTGACCCTGTATAGGGTTTCTGAGGAGCGGCTGGTGGGTTTAAACCGCTGACCTTGTGGTTCAAACCGATCTTGCTGTCTAGTTCTTATCTTACAGCACCATAGCAGGATTCCAAAATAGAGTAGAGACCATGTTTGACCTTCAATTTTTGAACTGCTGACCTTACTGTTAGCAACCTAGCTCTACTATCTCGGATCCTTGTTGACCCTTGCATTGGAACCTTCTGTTGTAGTCATAGTGATTCTTGGCCAAACAACCTTTGCATTTAATTTTGGTCCTCCTTACTCTCTTAAGGAAAAGAACTCTGGTGGGCCTGGGCCACAGAGGATGTCCTTGTCCTTGTGTAGGGGACAGATTAAGAGATTACAAACCAAAAAATAAAACCAATTGCCATTGAGTTGATCCCAACTCATGTCAACCCATGTGTTATTGAGTAGAATTAAACTATAGGGTTTTAAATACATATTTTTTATTGTGTTTTTGGTGAAAGTTTATATAGCAAATTGTTTTGGATCGCTAACCACAAGGTCAGCCATTCAAACCCACCAGCTGCTCCTCGGAAACCCTCTACAGAGTCACTATGGGTTGGAACTAGCATTGGTTCCGTTTTTCACAATGTCTCAATATACTCGTCAATTCTTGTTTTAATGCTTTGTTGCCAGCCACATGGTTTCCCGCTTCCCTTCCTTTTCCATCTTTGCTTCAGAGTAGCTGTTTACCATTTGGTCTCATACAGAAGACTTTTCAAAAGTGCACAATACTCACAGGTAATATTTTTTATTATATGAGTCAATTTGTTATATAGCTAAAAGTTGACTTCAGGGGAAAGGTCAGTTCAAAGTTTATGAAGTATCTCAAGGCAATAATCTCTGGGAGTCCTTTAGACTCATCTGGTCGAGTGAGTCTAAACTTTTGACAAATTGGAATTTTGTTGTATATTTTTCTCCCTGCCTATACCAACCGCTCCTCGGAAACCCCATACAGTCGCTGTGAATCAGAATTGACTCGATGGCACTTAACAACAACAATAAGGACCTGTATGTTATGACCTTGATCAGAATGCACACCTTCTGATAATAGTCTCAGGGTAGATGAGGCCACTGTGTACAGTGTTCTATAGATTTGTTTCTTCTCTGAGTCTTTAGTTTCTTTCTTTTTTGTTCTACATGAGAAGAGATTGTTTTTTCTTAGGTGGCTGCTTGAAAATTTTTGAAAAACCCCTAGCACTGCTTACAAACCAAGGCATCATAGGGTTTAGGGTTTTCTTGGCTGTAATCTTAATGGAAGAAGATCATAAAGCATTTCATCCATGACTTGCTGGGTAGATTCAAGCAGGTAACCTCTTGGAGTCCTGGTGTGGCTGCAGGCTAGTGCACTGGACGAAAGGTTGGTTTGAACACAAGATCATTGGTTCAAATCCACCAGCTGCTCCTTGGAAACTACACAGATCCTGTGAGTCGAAAGTGACTCAACAGCACTTGTCAACAGCAACCACCTCTTGGTTGCTGTTGGTGGTGGTTGTGTGCCACTGAATTTGTTCCAACTCATGTTGTTAGGCGCTATTGAGTCAATACTGACTCATAGCAACCCTATGCACAGCAGAATGAAACACTACCTGATCCTGGGCCAACCTCACAATTGTTGCCACGCTTGAGCCCATTGATGCTGCCATTTTGCCAATCCACCTCGCTGGGGGTCTTCCTCTTTTTCTCTGACCCTCCACCTTACCAAACATGATATCCTTCTCCTTAACCAAACATGGTCCCTCCTGACAATATGTCTGAAGTATTAGAGATGAGATTTGGCCATCCTGACCTCCAAGGAGCACTCTGGCTGCACTTCTTCCAATGTGGATCTGTTGGTTCTTTTCCAACTCATAGCGACTCTGTGTAGGGTTTCTAAGGAGTGGCTTGTGGGTTTGAACTGCAGACCTTGCCATTCAAACCGACCTTTTGGTCCAGTGCTTATCCTATAGTGCCACACCAGGACTCCCGAGTGGCAAATGGGTTTGAACTGTCAACCTTGTATTTTGTAATCCAGTGCTTATCTCACAGTTCCCAAATTAAAGCCCAGTTCTTTGTTCACCTCTGTTTGCTTTGTTCTGCGGTTTAGTCTGAGGACCAGGGAGAGAGGGTGTCACACCACATATAATTAGAGGCACTACATCAACAGTTCCAGAGAAGACACACCCAGCCAGCAGCAGGGCATTAACACTCTCTGTTTAGAGTTTCCTTTCTTCCTCATAACAGCCCCTCCTGGCCCTTACCCAGAGCCCCAGCTCCAGCCTCCCCTTCTGACCCGAGATTTTTATCAGGGCGTCGCTGCAGATAGACCCTCATCATGATCTTGTTCTTTGCGATTTACTGTGGACTCTTACAAAACACACCTTTGAGGACTTGGAACTTCATTTTATAGACAAAGCTGAGGGCTCAGAGAAATCAAACAATCTGCCCTGGGGTTGGGGAGGAGGCTGACTTTTATCTACCTGAGTCATTCTTCCAGTGGTAGCCAATGTCTCTGTGTTGGAGTCGTAAAGGGGACTCAAATTCTACCCTGCAGTTCTGGGCTTCACTGACAGGGTGTGGAAGCAGGTGGGTAGCCTGGAGATACAGGCTGAGTGTAGCAGGATTAACAGGCCCCATGGAGACATGGGAAATGTTTAACTCAGAAGAATATGGGGCAGGCTTCTGAGGCCTTCGTTTGAGCTGAGGACACTCGTCGTTGGTACACTTCCATCAGTAGGGAACATTATGAAGGAAGGGTCACTTGGGCAAGGAACATTCTGTACAGCAACTTCATTGGAGAGAGCACACTGAGAATAAAGAACCCTCAGGGTTAGTGTGCCAGACTGCAAAGCCATTTGTACGTCGGCGGTTCAAGCTCACCAGCTGCTCCTCGGAAACCCTACGGAGGGTCGCTATGGATCAGAACTGACTCGACACACTTTACAACAACAGGAAGTAGTACGGAGATGGTTTTGGACAGTTCGGGGAGTGGTGAGAACAGAGCTAAAGCACAAAGGGCTTCAAAAATCATGCTCACAGAATCTGTATTTTAGCTCTTCCTGTAGATTAGTGATACGTGAGGCGCTGTGGGCTAATGCGTTAGACTGCAAAGTCTTATGAACTGCAAGGTCAGTGGTTCAAGCTCACCAGCTGCTCCTTGGAAACAGGGTCGCTATGAGTTGGAATCTATTCAACAGCACTTAACAACAACAACCTGGTTATGCTTCAATAGTTTTCTGGTGGTATCTGACAGTGTTCCACTGGTATTCGTAAGGTTTTCAGTGACTAAGTATTCAGAAGTAGTTCATCACTCCATCTTCCTAGTCTGTCTTCATCTGGAAGCTCATCTGAAACCTGTCCACCATGGGTGACCCTGCTGGTCTTTAAAATACCAGTGGCATAGCTTTCAGAATCACAGCAACATGTAAGCCACCACAGTACAACAAATAGTTAGAAGAGAATATTAAAAGTCCCGTGGGCTGCCAAAAGAACAAACAGATCTGTGTTGGAAGAAGTACAGTCAGAATGCTCCTTGGAAGCCAGGATGTCCAGACTGCGTCTTTCATATTTCGGATATAATATCTGGAGGCACCAATCCCTGGAGGACAGCATGTTTAGTAAAGTGGAGGGTCAGAGAAAAAGAGGAAGACCCCCAACTAGATGGATTGGCACAGTGGCAGCATCAATGGGCTCAAATGTAACAATAATTGTGAGGTGGGTGCAGGACTGGGCAGTGTTTCATTCTGTTGTGCTTAGGGTCGCTATGAGTTGGTACCGACTCCATTCACCTAACAACAACAATGACAACCTGGTTATGGGAGGCCCTGAGTAGAGCAAACAGTTAAAGGCTCAACTTCTAAACTAAAGGTTGGAAGTTTAAAACCACCCAGAGTTACCTTTAATGATAGTCTTTTAATCTACTTCTGAAAAGTCAAGCCATTGAAAATATGATGGAGTCCAGTTCCACTCTGACAGAACTAGTGTCTCCGTGATACACAATTAACAGCAACTGGCTCACCTGGTTATATGCAGAATCCCCTGGAAAAGTTTCTCCAATTCAATATCACTGGATCAGAATCCAAGGGGGGATGAGTCCGGAAGTCTGTTTTAACCTGAGAATTCACTAGGACATTGTTTCTCAAACTTGCTTAGTTATGTCCAAGGATACTGATGAGAAAAGTCCTGAACTTTTCTCCTGGAAGTTCTGAGTCAGAAGGTCTAGGATGGAACACCAGAATCTCTGTAACAAGTTCAGGTAAGACTGAAGATGAATGATTGTTCTTACTGATGGAGAAACCACTTGAGAGGCATGGTCAGGTCTGAGTTCTAGGAAGTTGTCACTGGCTCTGCTGTTGTGGAGAAAGGAGTTGAGATTGGCTGAGATTGGAGACAAGGGGCCAGTTGTCATTAAGTTGGTTCTGACTCATACTGACCCTGTATAGGGTTTCTAAGGAGTGGCTGGTGAATTTGAACTACCAACCGTGTGGTTCAAACTGACCTTGTGGGCCAGTGCTTTGTCTTACAGCACCACATCAGGGCTCTAAGGAGTCAATTAGGGTGCTGGAATAGCCCAGTAAGATTCAGAAGCTGATGCAGGGGCTGTGGGGTTGCAGAGGAAGGCAGACTTAGAGAGGTGTTTGGAAACGAAGAAAGTCCCTGATTTCATGATTGTCTGGGTCAGACTGACTATGTGGAAGTGCTGTGTTCACCCTTGGACTTGCAGGTCTATGACGCAACAGAGATGACCATCTGGAAATTCTCAGGATAGAGCTGGGGATGCATGCCATGAGTATGAATGATGCTCTGGGGAGCATGAGGTGGGAACCCCTGCGCATTTTACAGGACTGGCAGTGGAGGAGAGACCCACCAAAGAAGGAGGTCAAAGAGAACTGAACCCGGGGGGGTGGGGTGTGTGTGTGTGTGTGGCAGGAAGAAGACTCCAGGTCAGATAAGGTGGTCCCAGGTGGTCTTCAGGTTAGGTGGCAGGGATCACGGGTCGTCTTTTGGTGGTCTTCTCCAGAGCGCTTCCAGGGAAGTGTAGAGAAAGGGATTTTTTCTCATTTTACAGATGGAAGGGCTATTTATGGAAGGAGTATGTTTCTAGAAAGTAGCAGAGTTCTTGGTTTTCTTAAGCAGCAAAAAAATATATTGGAAGGCCACCAGGAACTGCCAGGAGGAACCAGGATTAGACTTGGAAAATGGGCAGGAAACAAGCGCCAAGAAGCCGGAAGTACAATTGTCCTTTAACGGAACAGCCTGGGATGCTGCCATAGGGGGATGGATTGCCAAGGCTTGTGGTGTTCGACACAAAGGCATGAGGCACATAGGGTGAAGTGGATGGGTGCCAACATTCAGATCGGGCTCCATATGTGTCCACCCTGAATCTGGGACAAAGGAATGACCTTTTTCTTCTCACAAAGGCACTGTCCACTTGCCAAGTCAGGAACCTGTGTCCTGCGTCTGCTCTGGGGAATGGAGTAAGTAGGGGGTGGGGCAGCCTTTTCTAATTCTTACAAAGATGCTGCTTCAGTTCATATGGCCCAAGAAAGTCCAGAGTGATTGGAACATGTTTTGACCTGAGCAACTAGAAGATTTTGCTCTGTCACTTTTAAGGACAATGGGCCTGACCCAAGCCATGGTATTTTCACTTGTCTCATATTCGTGGGAAAGCTGGACAAGATTTCAAATTTCTGCCAATATAAACAAGACTGAAGTGGCCAAAACTCATATGCTGTTGTGAAGTGCTGTTGAGTCGATTCCAACCCATAGCGACCCTGTATAGGGTTTCCGAGGAGCAGCTGGTGAGTTTGAACTACCGACCTTGCAGTTCAAATGGCTTTGCAGTCTAGTGCATTAACCCACAGCACCACACCACAACTCCAAAACTCATACAGTTAGGAGGAAAAATGTAGAAGATGATTATTTAATTAAAAGCAAGCTACAAGCACGATTTGCAGAGACCTGGGGTGGCCCTGTGGGCTAATGCGCTGGACTTCAAGGTCGGTTTGAACCACACAGTTGGTGTTTCAAGCTCATCAGCTTCTCCTTGGAAAGCCTGCACAAGTATTAAGTACTATTATATTGTTACAGTGCGCAGAATTTAGAACTGCTCAGGACTGCTCCATTAGAAATACAATCTCTTTATTTTTCATATTTTAATCTACTCTTAGTTTCCCAAGCAGTGACGTGACAACCATTTTGGGTTAAGAAATTGAGATCTGTCAATGAATTGCTGTGTTCATTTAAATCTTGAGGACACCTAAAGATGAAGTTCCCCAACCACCTCAAAATGTAATACTGTCCATACCGTGAAAGGATGAGTTGTTACAAATTGAGTCTCTTGTGAGTTGTAAGATAATCTAAATTGACACAAATTGATACTGGTGATAATTAAAAGGAAAAAAGATCAAGAAAAATGAAGAATATCTACTTTTTTTTTTTCAACATAATATAATTCCATCATATTAATTATAGTTATCACATTGTATATCGCCACAAACCATTTCCAAATGTTTCCATCACTTTTGACAGAAATTTAGGGAACCCATAACTCAACTGTTTTGTTTTTTTTAAGGTTTTTATTGTGGATTGAGGGAAAGTTTATAGGGCACATCATCAGTTTCACATTCAACCATTCATATGATTCATATGACTTGTTTCATTACATTGATTATAATCCCCTCCATATATCATCAGTTAACAGTGTTTCTCTCTATCCTCTTTAGCTTTTTTTTTTTTGGGGGGGGGAACTTTGCCTTTTTGGAATTTACAGTCTCGGCTTTTAGGGAAGGTTTTTACATTTATCTGTGGATATCCAGGGCTCATGTATGCGATTACTAACA
>NW_006408828.1:2825811-2829607 GCF_000296735.1 Chrysochloris asiatica
CATATAAAGTTAATGATGAATTTTTATAGTTTTATAAAACTATACTAGTGTTTTGTTTTTAAATCTAGGAGTCCTGGTGTAGTGCTGCAGGATGATGCGCTGGACTGCAGTTTGAACGCAAGGATTGTGGTTCAGCCACTCCTCAGAAACCCTATACAGAGTCAACTATGAGTTGGAACCTACTCGATGGCAAGAAGTCCTGGTGTGGTGCTGTAGGATAAGCACTGGACTGCTAACTGCAAGGCCAGTGGTTCAAGTCCACCAGCCACTCCTTGGAAACCCTATATGGTCGCTATGTGTCAGAACTGACTCGATGGCACTTAAAAACAAGGAGAATACTTTCAATTTCTCTGAGAGTAGTGTTGGTGTTGGTTTTCTATGCATGCTCTTAATTACATTGAGGACTCATGCTTTTTATGGTGAGGAGTAAGCCATACTGAAGGCTGTAGTCTGTGCTCTTCATCAGTAAGTGCTTCCAGTCCTCTTCATTTTCAGCAAGCTAGTTTGTGTTGTCGCTACATCATAGGTTGTTAATGAATTTCCCTCCAGTCCTGATGGCTTGTTCTTCTTTGTACAGTTCACATTCTCAGAGTATTTGTTCAGCATATAGATTAAATAAATATGGTGAAATACCTAACCTTGATACACACCTTTCTTGACTTTTTTCCCCCCAACTTTTTATTGTGAATTGAATGAAGGTTTACAGAGCAGATCACCAGTTTTACAGTCAACAAATCATTTTCTTTGCTTCATTACATGGTTGCAATTCCCTCCACGTACCAACTGTTAACAGCATTTACTTCTATTCACTTTAACTCTTGCATTCCTTCCTGTGTCTCTTACTAACTTAACTCTTGTATATTGCCTGTCCTGTCACCCGTGTTAATATGTGTTACTACTTTAGCATTAGAATAATGTTCCCTTTCCCCCTCAACTCCAGAACCATCATAGATTGTTCCTTTTATCAATAAAACTTAAAAAAAAATGTTTTACAACATTAGTATCATACAATATTTGTCCTTTTGTGACTAATTTCACACAGCATAACATCCTCTAAGTTCAGTCATGTTGTGAAGTATTTCACAGATTCATTATTGTTCTTCAATGTTTTATAGTATTCCATTGTGTGTATGCACCCAAGTTTGTTCAACCATTCTTCTGTTGATGGGCATTTAGGGCATTTAGGCTGTCTCCATCTTTTTGATGTATCTCCTGCAGACAGCATATCGAAGGATTCTTATCCATTCTGTTCTGTATGTCTCTTGATTGGTACATTTAATTCATTTACATTCAGTATAATTATCAATAGGTATGCATTGATTGCCATCATTTTTCTGTGTGATTTTGTGGTGCTGCTGGATTCTTTGTTCCACATAATTTTCAATGCTGAGTTCGTTTAGTTTGTGAATTTCTTTTCATTTTCATTTTATTGTGTTGTTGCTGTGGTTATGTGCCGTGGAGTCGGTTCCGACTCATAGCGGCCCTGTACAGGGTTTCCGAGGCTATAAATCTTTATGGGAGCAGAAAGCCTCATCTTTCTGCTACCAGCGGAACAGCTGGTAGTTTCAAACTGCTGACCGTGAGATTAGCAGCCCGATTCGTAACCACTACGCTATCAGAGCTCCTTAGTGTTTGTTGTACTGTTTACTAAATCTTCCTGATTTTCCTTTTTTAAGTTTTGATGTGCAGGTGTATTATTTTTCTTTAAGGTTACTCTGCAATTTATTAATTTTTGTCCCTGCTTAAAGTAGTCTATTTTGTCTTGCAATCTACTTGACTTCCTTGCCCTTTGGAAGTTCTGTATCTACACTATTCCCTCTTTTTGCTTTGTGGTTGACCTCATTATATGTTGACCTCTCTTGTTCCTTAGCTGTTCACAAGATGGTGGAGTCACATCTGGACCAGTCGGTCCCCGTCTCTCCCCGTCCCTGCTCAGCCTCTCCTCCCAGCAAGCACTCCATGCACTTCTCTAACCTTTCTTCTGAAGGACAGGATGCCAGAATTTTTGTCTGCGTCTGTTTTGTTTGGTTTCTTAGATCTTTGTTGTAGAAGGTCCATGTATCTGCTTAGTCCGCCATCTTGGTGAAAGTCTCACCTTGCTGTGTCATATTCCCTAGTTCTGTTTGAGTGATTGCCTTGTGGTCTATGTACAGGTTCTATATTAGCACAATTAAGCATTCTGACTTTCCCATTCTTTGCAGTGTTATCCAAAATTTGTTATGATCCACACAGTTGTATACATTGCAGAGTGAATAAAACACAGGTAAACATTTTTCTCCACCATCCATCTGTCAGTTTGTTATACTGTGGTGGCTTGTGTGTTGCTGTGATTCTGGAAGCTATGCCACTAGTATTTTAAATACCAGCAGGGTCACCCATGGTGGACAGGTTTCAGTGGTGCTTCCAGATTAAGACAGATTAGGAAGTAGAACATGACTATTTGTAAAAAAAAAAAATTGCTCAGGAAAAAACCTTATGAATAGTAGTGAAATATTGTCTGAGATAGTGCCAGAATATGGGCCCCTTAAGTTGGAAGGCACTCAAAATAGAATTGACCTTAATTACATGAATGGAGTAGAATAAAGCTTTTGGGACGTTTGTTTGCTAAAGAGGCACTACTCAAAATGAGAAGAAACAGCTACAAACATCCATCAATAAACATGGAATGTATGAACTCTGAACCTAGGAAAATTGGAAACTGATATCCCAGGCTCTAGTGAATGGAATGAACTGGTATTAGCCATTTTGAATTAGACAGTCACATAGTCTACTAAACCTAAAATGAAAAATTAACAGGAATGGAGTTGCACTCATTGTCAAAAAGAACATTTCAAGATCTATCCTGAAGAACAACATTGTCAGTGATAAGATATCCATATGTCTTAAGATATCCATATATCTGTAAGGAAGACCAGCTAATATGACTATTATTTAAATTTATGCACCAACCAATAATGCCAAAGATAAGAAATTGAAGATTTTTTTTACCTACTTCTGCAGTCTGAAATTAATCAAACATGCAATCAAGATGCATTGATATTTACTGGTCACTGGAATGCAGAAGTTGGAAACAAACAAGAAGGAACAATAGTTGGAAAATATGACCTTGATGATAGATATGATGCAAGAGATCTCATGATAGAATTTTGCAAGACCAATGATGTATTGAGTCCTTGTGTGGCACTGCAGGATAAGCAATGGACCACAAGGTCAGTTTGAGCCTCAAGGTCAGTGGTTCAAATCCACCAACTCCTTGAAAACCCTATATAAGATCACCATAAGTCAGAACTGACTCCACAGCTCTTAACAACAACAACAATGAATTATTTGTGTTGGAGAGGGATATTGAAAGTGCCATGGACTGATGGAAGAACAAACGAATCTGTGTTGGAAGAAGTACAGCTAGAATGCTCCTTAGAAGCCAGGATGGTGAGAATTTGTCTCTCATACTTTGGACATATTATCAGGAGCGGCCAGTCCTTGGAGAAGGACGTTATGCTTGGTAAAGTGGAGGTAAAATGGTAAAAATGAGGAAGACCTCCAATGAGATGGATTGGCACAGTGGTAACAGCAATAGGTTCAAGTGTAACAACAGTTGTGAGGATGGTGTAGGACCGGGAAATATTTCATTCTGTTGTGCATAAGGTCATTCATTATGAGTTGGAACTGACTCCATGGCACTTAACAACAACAACGACAACTTATTAATTCCAAATGCATTTTTTCAGCAACATAAATGGTGACTCTACATATAGATTTCACTGGATAGAATACACAGGAATCAAATCAATGACAT
>NW_006408828.1:2830737-2831682 GCF_000296735.1 Chrysochloris asiatica
CCCCAATTTGGGTATCCAATGTCCAAGTTGCCCATCTCTGTCTACTCTGTGCGTGGAGGAGGTGGGAATGTTTCTTGCTGTAAGGATTTGTTTAGAAATAGACCAATTCTTGTTGGCATGATGACTTTGTATATTTTTTCCATCTTCTTTTTTTGTTTTGTTTTGAATGTACACAAAAACACTCAGGAATATATAATCATTTAAACAACCAACCAAAGGGCATATTCTGCAAGCCTGCCTCCTGGCTGCCAGCACACAGCCTTTCTTTTTCCTTGAGTCTGGAGTCCTCAGCTGCTCTAGCTTTCCATGCCATCATCTCTGCCTCTATCTCTGGTGTCGCTGCTTCTCTGGATAGGGTCCCACATTCCACTTGTGATTTTCTCCCTTGATGGTTCTAGGGTCTTATGTTCCTGGACTGTAAGGTTAACTACTCCCCCCTTTTTGTTACATACCTTCTACCTTTACAACTGTGACAATTGCAATTAGTCATGATAACAATGACTCACAAGAATCCTTTCATTTTTTTTGGTGCTTTTTTTCCACCTTCTTTTTATACTTACTGTATTATTCAATATTCTGCTTATTGTTGATAGGTGCTGCTAAGCAGTGTTGTTTCTGACTCATAGTGACCCTATGCACAATCGAATGAAACACTGCCTGGTCGGTCCTTTGACATCCTCACTGTTGTTACGTTTGAGCCCATTGTTACTGCCACTTTGTCAATCCTTCTTATTGGGAGTCTTCCTCTTTTTTTTCTGACCCTCCACTTTTCCATGTATGATGTCCTACTCCAGGGACTGACCCCTCCTAACAACATGTCCAAAGTTTGAGAAACAAAGTCTCCCCAGTCTAGCTTCTAAGGAGCATTCTTGTTGCTATAATTTTTCCAAGACACTTTTTTTTTTTTTTTTTAAATTTGTGCTTCTGAGGACACTATCAAAAAAT
>NW_006408828.1:2832293-2834305 GCF_000296735.1 Chrysochloris asiatica
TTTCCTGATTTTAACCATTCAGTATCCTTTGTTCTGTTTGAACCTCAGTGTACAGGTTCCTAATAAGTACAATGGGTGTTCTGGAATACCCATTCTTTGCAATGTTCTACATAGTTTGTTATGATCTTCACAGTTGAAAGCCTTTGCATAGTCAATAGAGCACAGGTAAACATCTTTCTGATATTCTCTTCTTTCACCCAAGATCCATCTGATGTCAGCAATGATATGCCTTGTTCCACAGCCTTGTGTGAGTCTGACTTGAACCTCTGGCAGTTCCTTGTCAATATACTGTTGCAGCCATTTTTGAATTCTCTTCAGTAAAATTTTACTTGCAAGTGATATTAATGTCACTATAAAATGATTACTTCATTCTGTTGGATCACCTTTCTTTTTTAAAACTTCTTAAGGTGAATTGAGTAAAGGTTTACAGACAAGATCATCAGTTTCACAGTCAACAAATCATACATTTGTTTTTCCATCTCCGTATTTACAGTCCCCTCCCTACAACAACAGTTTTCCTGCTTCCTCTTTTTGGTTCCTCACATTTGGATTCCTTCTCAACTTTGTCCTTAGAAAAATGTTGCCCTTTTGGTCCTGAATGATTCACCATTTTATGCTGAGTCTACTTTGCTAGTGTTGTCTGCCTACTTCCTATATACCTATTTACTGCTTGGCTGAAAACGGCCATGAGGGGGAATTGAAGGGTGGTTGAGGGCCGTAGTCTTAGGTTCTTCCAGTCTCTTTCTGACCAGAAAATCCAGGTGTTTGTTTTTAATTAAATAAATTTGAGTTTTGTTCCACATTTTCTTCCACTCTATCCAAGACCCTCTACTATGATTCCTTTCAGGGCAGTTGGTAGTGGTAGGTGGGCACTGTCTAGTTCTGGTTTCAGAGTCATGGAGACTGATGGTCACATGTTCCATTAGTTCATTGGACTAATTGATTCCAAGCTTCTTCAATTCTTATCACTCTTCCTTCTTCCACACATGGAGAGACCAATAGCTGCACCTTAGACAGCCACTCATGAGCTTTCAAAATCCCAGACAGTACTCACCAACACAGGATATAGAAAATGGGGTTGTGGACGTTGTGACGCCAATTGACCGTGGTGTCCCCTGAGACTCTGGTCTTAAAACTCCAGACCCAGCAACTCATTGCCTTAAGATGTTTGATAATAAATAGGACGTTTTCATGATTTTGACTGCTATGTTCTTCACCACATTCGAGTTGTGTTTGCAGAAAAGGTAAACAATCATGTATAAATATCCTCTTTCAAACTCTTATATCTTTGTGGGATATATATATATATATATATATATTCCACTCTTCATCCTTTACCCATTCTGCCTATGTCTTAATCCATGTATCTATGCACAGAGCACTGTTGTTCCAAGGTTGCATATATATCACTATTTACCTCTTTACCCAACACATACCTCCTTGTGTGTTAATCTATCTTCATTATTCTTCTGCCACCTTCCCTCTTGTGAATGGACTTTCCCTTTCTAGTATATTACCTTCTCCATCATCTGAATTAACATGGATCTACCCTCTAACCAGTGAATTACTCTCTCCTCCCACCACTCCTGGCAACCATCAAAGAATATTTCTTTTAGTATGGAAACCCTTTCTTATGTGTTTGCAATAACGTTCTCATACAATATTTGCCCTTTTGTGATGAGTCACCTTTCTGTGGAATGGGTACCAATATAAATCTCTTCCAATTTCTCACTTGTCTATGCCAAGAAATTTGGAAAACAGATACCTGGACAAATGGTTTGAAGAGATTTATATTCATGTCCATTCCACAGAAAGGTGACCCAACAAAATGCAGAAATCATCAAACAATATCATCAATATCACATGCAAGTAAAATTTTACTGGCGATAATTCAAAAACTATTGCAGCCTTTTGAAATTCTCTATTAAGCTCTTTTTAAACTGAATGGTTTTAAATTAAGAAAGGTGTGTGACAAGGTTGTATTCTTCCACCATACTTATTCAACCTGTATG
>NW_006408828.1:2835675-2844220 GCF_000296735.1 Chrysochloris asiatica
TCGACTGTCATACTTCAGACATATTGTCAGGAGGGACCAGTCACTGGAGAAGGATATCATGTTTCGTAAGGTGGAGGGTCAGAGAAAGAGAGGAAGACCCTCAGTGAGATGGATTGGCCAAGTGGCAGCATCGATGGACTCAAGCGTGGCAACAGTAGTGAGGTTGGCCCAGGATTGGGCAGTGTTTCATTCTGCTGTGTATAAGGTCGCTATGGGCTGGTACTGACTCAATGGCATGTAACAACAACAACAACAACAACATTTAACTCTTTTACTTCATCATTTCTTTCATTTGCTTTAGCTACTCTCCATTCAATAGCAAGTCTCACAGTCTCTTCTGACATCCATTTTGGTCTTTTCTCTCCTTCCTGTCTTTTTAATGACCTTTTGCGTTCTTCATATATGATGTCATCCCACAACTCATCTGTTCTTCAGTCATTAGTCCTCAATGCATCAAATCATTTCTATTACCAAGGCTATTATTTTCTAACTAGAAATTCTTCTTTGTTTCTAACTTGAGCTTCAGTGGAAGGAGAAATTGATTATGAAATTGCAGACTTGTTAGATAGCTGATGACCTTGGTCCAGGGCGAGGGGATGGGATCATCTGGGATGGAGAGAGAACCCGGGTTGGCCTTTGCTAGGAGCATGCCGAAATCAGTCATAACCATGGAAGAGCAGGCAGAATCTATGACTATGAATTTTGTGGTTGGGCATGGTGGTGAGACCTTGTTGAATTTTCCCACTGATAAGTTAAGAGTGAGGACTGAGACCTCCTAAATGCTGGGGGAGAGAGGAGAAAGTATGAACTAGACACCGAGGACCTTCCTTTTCATAGTGTCTTTCTGGGGAATACTGATAACCACATCACCTATTTGTTCAAAATGCAGAATGTCAGATTTACCCCACATCTACTGAATCATACTCTGCAGTTTTACATGATCTCAGGTGATTCATAGGCACTTAAGTCTGACAAGCCCTGATCCAAAACAATGGGAGAGAGACTGAGAAACGTGTAAATAGATTGCAGAGTGGCAAGAGCAACCGGCTCAGACCTGCCTTTGTTTCTCTTGGCACTAGGTCACGGAATTCCAGTGCTTGGCCTTGAAAACTCCAGGTCCTTCTAACTGGTGGAGACAGAGGACAAAATCTCAGTATGATAAGAAACAGAAAAATGTTCTTTCTACTCTGCAGCAGCAGAAATAAACACAGGTACCTTAGTGCATTATAAAACCATCCTCGCAAATGTTATTTCTAACAAGGGAGTCTTGTCAGACAATCACATTTAAGAGGCTCTTGCTTTGTCCTGTGAAAGTTAACCTTTAACTTTAAAAGAGCTTGTGACTCTGATTGCTTGCCTACCTTAACAATGCGTTACCCTGGCAATAATATTTAAATCCACATCTTTGTTTCCTGGGAGGGAGGTAGAACTACCTGTGAATTTTCTTTGTTTAGCCCAAAGGGGAGCATTGGCAGATCCCTCATCTCCCACGTTCAGGAGATAAAATAAACCCGCTGGTGCACGATTTCTTCATGTAACAGAGCTTGAGAGCCTGGTCTCATTTAAATCAACAGGAGGAGGCAAGACCACTTGTTGTGAGGATGGAGGGTGGAGGGCAAGAGGAGAGAGGTGATCATTCAGAACAAACACCTTTGGTAATAAAGCAAAGGAGCTGACTGTGACAACAAGTCCAAGGAGGGCCGAATGGCACTGTAGGGCCAAAGAGAAGACTCCATTTCGTATATAAGCTTTAGCATGTCCTCTAGCTCCAAGAAAATGATATATAGCCAGGCAGCTCAAGGCCAGAGACCAGATGTTTTCCTTTACCCTAGCCTAAGAACAAAGACCACCAGTCCTGACCAATTAAACTGTAACATCTCATAGTTTGCCAATTGTTAACCAATCCAAAGATTGTAAAGCTGAGAAACCTGATCTGTTTGAAAACTCTATAAAAACCCTGCAGACAAAGCGTTCTAGGCTCTTTCCCTAATCCGCTGCGTTGGATGTGGTTAGAGACCTGGCTCGAGCTTGAATAAACAACCCTTATGTATTTACATCAGTGACGGCTCCTGGGTGGTCATTGGGGACCCTGAACTCTGGGCATAACAGCACCAAGGAGGCCCCATTAGCTAAGGTCCCGAACCTCACATTTGTTCTGGCACCAAATCTGTAAGGCCCTGGGATTTTTCTCCAGTATTGCTTGGACTGTCTGTGTGTAGGACCAGAGAAGGTGGGATTGGTCCAGACTGGTGAATTTGTGGGTGGGTAACAAGGGGACATAGGGGCAAGAGGACTGTGGGTATTGGCATGAAAACTAGTATTAATATTAGCAATAGCATTAGCATTCGTATTGTTGTTGTTGTTAAGTGCCATCCAGTCAGTTCCAACTCATAGCAACCTGATGTACAACAGAACGAAACAGCGCTCGGCCCTGTGCCATCCTCACAATTGCTGCTACCATACAATTCCATATAGGTGGGGGTCTCCCTCCTCTTCACTATCCCTCCACTTTATTAAGCATGATGTCCTTCTCCAAGGACTGGTTCCTCCTGATAATATGTCTGACATGTGAAAGATGAAGTCTGGTCATTCTTATTAGCGATGAACAATGGTACGATCCAAGCTTCCCAGGGAAGGAAAGGTGGTGGCGAGGACTGAAAGATCAGGAGAAAAGGATAGTTACCTGGAGGGAAATGAGGAGCCAGGCAAGTGAAAGTGGGAGAGTTTGGAGTCTGAGCTCCCAAAGAGAGAGCAGTTGAGGGCTCTGGATGTAACTGACATGAGGTGTAGAGTCAGGCCCCTGAGGTTGAAGATCACATGACACTGGGGTTGCAGAGTTAAATGGGTCACTAGCCAGGGTGGAGCCAGGGGCAAGAAGAGGAAAGAACATGGGCTTTGGAGTCAGTTAGGGGTGGAACCTTGCTTGGCCCCTGCCTAAACCTCTTAACCTCAATTTCCTAATCTGTGAGATTGAGATAGTAATTTCCATCTGGAGTGATTTTCAGGATTCAAAGAGAGAGCGTTCCCTCATATATTAGAGGGAAAACATGTTACTAGAAGTCAACGAAACAAGTGGACTTACTGTTTGGTTCCTAGTGTCCAAGAAAGCCAAAGTTCAAGACAATGATTACTTATTGTCTGTTGTTGTTGTTGTGAGGTGCCATCAAATTGGTTTTGACTCATAGTGACCTTGTGTACGACAGAACAAAGCATTGCCTGTCCTGCACCAACCTCACAATTGTTGTTAAGCTTGAGCCCATTGCTGCTGCCACGGTGCTGATACATCTTGTTAGGGACCTTCCTCTTTTTCGCTGACCTCTCCACTTTACCAAGCATGATGTCCTTCTCTAGGGACTGGTCCCTCCTGATAACATGAAATGTGAGAGACAGAGTCTCGCCATCCTGACTTCTAAGAAGCATTCTGGCTGCACTTCTTCCAACACAGATTTGATGCCTGTTTATTGTTTATAATGAAACAATGTGCCAAGCGCTTTTCTGATCCTGATCAGAACTTCTCTGATCTTGAGGGGCCATAAGCTGAAGTGTGCACCTCACAGGCATGGCTGGGCAGAGACAGAAGAGCATGAGTAAGGGGAAGGAAAGAGGGGATAGGGAAGGAAACCAGTTATTATTTCTGAGTCTTTAACCCAGGACGGAGGGCAGTGACAACGCAGTGGTAGAATTTTCTCCTTCCATGCAGGAAAGTTGGGGTCAATTCCCATTTGTCATCGAAGGCTTGTGTGTTGCTATGATGTTGAACATGTTTCAGCGAGGTTTCCAGACTAAAACAGAGTAGGAAGAAAGGCCTCTTTCCAAAAATAATCAACCACTGAAAATACTCTGAATCACATGGTCTGATCCTGTTGCGCACTGGGTTGCCATGAGCCAGGGTTGACTTGATGGCAGCTAATAACAAAAACAACATCTGACAGGCCCAGCATGCTCATTCCCCTTTTACAGATGAAGAAACTGAGAAGTGAAAGAATTGATTTGTCCAAGTCTACAAACTCTTGCCATATTACATGCTATCTTCAGTGGGGATTTGGGAGAAGAGAGAAGAAAGGGGAGGTTGGGGAACTGGCCATCTGAAAGCGCTACTTTACTAAGCATGATGCCTTCTCCAGGGACTGGCTCCTCCTGATGATATATCTAAAATACATAAGATGAAATCTTGCCATCTTGGCTTCTAAGGAGCATTCTGGTTGTACTTCTAAGACAGATGTGTTTGTTCCATGGTATAGTCAGTATTTTTTTTTTTTAAAGCCATAATTCAAATGCATCATATTTCTTCATATTTCTTCTTCATTGTCCAATTTTTGTATGCATTGGATTCCTGGTGTGGTGCTGTGGGTTAATACGCCAGAATGCAAAGATGTTTGAACTGCAAGGTTGGTAGTTCAAGCTCACCAGCTGCTCCTCGGAAACCCTATATAGAGTCACAATGGGTCAGAACCGACTCGACGGCACTTAACAACAAACAACAACAAATAATAAGGCAATTGAAAATATCATGGCTTGGGTCAGGTAAACCTTAGTCCTCAAGGTGAAATCTTCGCTTTTTGACACTTTCAAGAGTGTTTTTTTGCAGCAGATTTGCCCAGTACATTTCATCAGTTGATGTTTTGACAGCTACTTCCATGGGCACTGATTTTGTATACAAGCAAAATGGAATCCTTGAAAACTTCAACCTTTTCTGGAGATAGAGGCAGTGCAAAGCAATCTAGTGGCGTCAGAAGCAGGCCAACTTCCAGAGGAGAGAGGAGAGTCAAGACGTGCCCAAAGCTGATTTCTGTGAGATGGAGGTCAGGTGTATGTACCCCTAACTCTCCAACCCACTTTTTTTGTTGTTTCTTAATCAACCAATTCTGACACCAACCATCTGCACTCTACTTCTCTATTGGATTTGAGAATTGCTTGCAATAGTCATACAAAACTCATACAGCATACTCACAATTACGGAATTTATTAGGTAAGTTTTTTTGTTGTTGTTAAGTGCTGTCTAGTCAGTTCTGACTCATAGCGACCCTGTATAGGGTTTCCAAAGAGTGACTTGGCGAGTGTGAACTGCCAGCCTTGTGGTTCAAGCCTACCTAGTGGTCCAGTGCATTGTCCCTACAGAGCCACAGCAGAACTCCTATTAGGAAAATGTCATTGTTGTAGAGTGCCAATGAGTGGGTTCTGACCCATAGCGACCCTGTAAAGGGTTCAAGGCTGGTGAGCTTGAACCACCGACCTTGAGGTTCAAACCAACTTTGCAGTCTAGCTCATTAACCCACAGTGCCACCAGAGAGCAGGTTACAATTCAGGAAGTAACAGGATACAGGATACAGGTTATCCATCAGTCAGGACAGCTTCCAGCCAGAACAGCTCTCAGCTACTTCTCAGCCGTGTCCAGAGGCAGGCTGTGCTTCTTGGCCAGGCTTGCCTCCAGTTGTCTGGTTAACAAGTTCTTCTTCAGCCATGTTAGCCTTCTCTTGGCCTCTGTCCTACTTGGGTAAATGTAACAGCTCTTTAGTTCTGTGTACTGGAGACACCTCGGTCTGCCAGCAAGCCTCCTGCCTAAAGGTGGTCAGCTTTCTCACTCTCTCTATGGGACTGGCAGTCCACTGCAGCTGTTCTGTGCCAGTCTCCTGGGATCTGCCATCTTGTGTTACTGCTGTGTGGTCTCTCACTTCTGTGAGATAATGCTCTCTGTATCTCCTGGGTCTAGGAGTTTCTCAGTGCTGGGGCCCCAACTTCAAAGGATGCTCTCATTCCAGGTATTTCTTGATGGTAATGAGGTTCCTCTTGACCTCTGTGAGTTTAGCCCTTTTATAAGCCTGTTGTTGTTGTTAAGTGCTGTTGAGTCAGTTCCGATCCATAGTGACCCTCTGAGGAGCGACTGGTGAGCTTGAACTGCCTACCTTCTGGTTCAAACAACTTTGCAGTCCGGCACATTAACTCACAGCGCCACACCCGGACTCCATTTATAAGCCTATTGCTCCCATAAGACCACAAACTGACCATAACCCACAGTCACCAAGTTCCCACAAGGGTTATTTACACATCTTATTTGCATAGTAAACCATCCAATCCCCACAAGGGTTTTAGGTAGTACTTATTTACATAGTAAGCTGTTCAATCTGTTGGTAAGATTGTGGTTTAACAAATCATCTTGGCAGGACTACAAACCCAGGGACAGAAAGGTCACGTATGAAGAGAAACTTGTTGCACTGCAGATAGCCATGAAAAGACATAGGACAGCTTCTCCAGGACCTTGAAGCTGGCTCAGTACACACAACCTGTCCATGGTGGGCATTCTGGGAATAGGAGTGGTGAACTCAGCATGCTGAAACTGCATCTGCTCTGCATAAGTCTTCCTGATCATCAATCATTTCTCTACTTTCTTCACCACCAAAGAATCCAAACCCATTGCCTTCAAGTTAATTCCGCCTTATGACAACCTGTGCATTCATTACGGAGTAACACTGAGCTCCGTAAGGTTTCGTTGGCTGTCATCTTTATAGAAGCAGTACTGCTGGGCGGGTCCCAACCAACCACCTTTGACTTAGTTAGTTGTTGTTAAATGCCGTTGAGTCGGTTCCGACCCATAGCGACCCTTTAGAGGGTTTCCAAGGAGCGACTGGTGAGCTTGAATCACCAACTTTGCAGTTTAAACTAACTTTGCAGGCTAGCGCATTAACCCACAGCGCCACACCAGGACTCCACGTTAGTTAGTAGTCAAGTACAAACGTGCATCACCTGGGGACCCTGTCTCAGTCTCACAAGGCTCTCTCTAGCTCCTCCCTCCATTGTGCTGGGGACTTCCTTCCAGATTTTCCACCTGCCCTCTGCCAACCTGCTCTGTGATTCCCTAGTGCTCAATATCCCAGCCTCCTCTCTGACTGGCTCCTTTACTCTTGAAATCAACTGTCCCCAGAGGGGACAATGTAGTGGAGGCCGTTTGTTCTCTTTGGATCTTGAAGGAAGCATAGGAGTCTTCTAGGTGGAGAAACAGGGCAAGAATATTCCAAGCAGAGGAAACGGAAGGAGTAAAAGCATGGAGTAAACTTGGGGCCGGTGTGCAGACTCGGAAAATCTGAGAGCCTGGGCACCTGTTTTCTTTTTCCAGCTTTGCTCTATTAGCAACACCATAGTTGTTGTTAAGTGCCGTCGAGTTAGATCTGACCCATAGTGACCCTGTATAGGGTTTCCAAGGAGCAGCTGGTGAGCTTGAACCACCGACCTTGCATTTCAAAAAGCTTTGCAGTCTGGTCCATTAGCAACACCATTCTATTTAAAAGAACATTCTATTTCTTTTAAAAAATTTGTTTATTGTGTTCCCACCCTCTACATATATTTGTTTTTTTTTCTGGTGGTGGGGATGAGGTGAATGGGTAAGGAGTTGAGCGGTTAGGGTCAGGCCTATGGCTAGGTCTAAGCGACACCTAGGGCTTCATTTAGTGTTAGGGGATGGTTAGGACTAAGGTTAGTGTTAGGGGTAAGGGTTGGGCTAGGGCTACCAGTAAGGGTTGGTCTAATTTTTAGGGTTACAGTTGTTGTTGTTGTTGTCAGGTGCCATCGAGTCAGAACCGACTCATAGCGACCCCATGCACAGCAGAATGAAACAATGTCCGATCCTGGGCCAACCTCACTACCGCTGCCACACTTGACGCCATCAATGATGCCACCTGGCTGATCCATCTCATTAGGGGTCTTCCTCTTTTTCTCTGACCCTCCATCTTACCCAGTATGACATCCTTCTCCAGCAACTGTTCTCTCCTGACAATATGTCCAAAGTATGAGAGACGAAGCTTAGCCATCCTGGCCTCCAAGAAGCACTCTGGCTGCACTTCCTCCAAAACAGATCTTTTGGTTCTTTTAGCAGCCCATGGCACTTTCAGTATTCTCCTCCAACACCATAACTCAAAAGCATTAATTCTTCTACGATCTTTCTTATTCACTGTCCAGCTTTCACATCCATATGAGGTTATTGAAAATACCATGGCTTAGGTTACAGTTAGGTTATTCAAAAAAAATTTTTTCTTGATATTGACTTGATTTCCTCTTTATTTGGAAGTTCTGTAACTACATTTTCCCTCTTTTCAGCTTTATGACTATTTTTGTTGTTGCAACTTTATCTCTGGTTCTGTATCTCCAGTCTTGTCTGTTTTCTTGACCACAAGGTCAGTTTGAACTTCAGGCTCTCCAGTCGCTCCTTGGAAATCTTATACAGGGTTGCTGTGGGTCAGAACCAACTAGACTGCACTTAACAATAACAACAACAGGTCTGTTTTACTTTGACTACGTCTCTATCTGGGTTGAGTTCTGCGTGACATTGTGATACATGTTAATTTCAGGTTGTTGTCTGTGCTGTTGGTTCTCCAGCCAAAGAATCAAATTTAATTTCTGTTTGCAAATGACCTAATTTCACTGTTGTATTTGATGGACACAATCTTGCTGGGTATATGATTCTTGGTAATTTTTTCTTTCAGAGTTTTATGTATGTTATTGCCTTGTCTTCTTGCCTGCATGGTTTCTGCTGAGAAATCAGAATTTAGTCTTA
>NW_006408828.1:2849675-2862420 GCF_000296735.1 Chrysochloris asiatica
TTTTTAATTTAAGGTTTTTATTGTGGATTGAGTAAAAGTTTACAAGGCAGATGATTAGTTTTACATTCAGCAAATCATACACCTTGTTTCATTACAATGATTATAATCCCCTCCATGTACCATCAGTTACCAGTGTTTCTCTCTATTCACTTTAGCTTTTTTTTAAAACACTTAGGCATATATAATAATTTACACCACCAAAGGGCACATTCTGCAAGTCTGCCTCCTGGCCGCCGTCTCTTAGTCTCTCGCTTCCCATAAATCTAGAGTTCTCAGCTGTTCTCGCTGTTCATGCCCCCATCTCTGCCTCCATCTCTGGTGTTGCTGCTTCTCTGGATAAGGTCTCACATTCTGCTTGTGCTCTTTTCCCTTGATGATCCTAGGGGCCTTTGTTTCTGGACTGTAAGATTAACTACTCCCCCATTTTTGATACAAAACATCTACTTTTATCATTGTGACAGTCGCAATTAGTCATGATAACAATTACTCATTATTGAATTATAAGAATCTTATCCCCATCTCTTTGAACCAGACCTACCTAGACAAGATGAAAACTATTCAGCGGGGAATCTTTCTTTCCCCACACAATATTAAACTAAGCTCCCCCTTGAACCTTATAAGCCAGTCACTTCATGCCTTTATCCCCCCCTCATTTTAGGTAGCCAATGTCTAAGTTGCCCATCCCTATCTACCCTATGTACAGAGGGGCTAGCATGGATACTTGTGAATATATCTACTTTTGGTTTTGTATGTGTACATCAAATATTTTTGCTTTGTTCATTTGTGAAATATAAGATGTAAAAGGGAAGGCACAGGGAGGAAGTAGGGTAACTATTGTTGCAGGAAGGGGATTGTAATCATTGAGCTGAAACAAAGTATATAATTTGTTGAGTGTAAAGCTGATGATCTTATCTATAAACCTTCCCTCAATTCACAATAAAGAGTTAAAAAAAAATAAAATGGCTGGAAATAAATCAAGATAGGAATAATATTTTGTGACCAATGAAAATGATATGAAATTCAAGCTTGAGTGAAATTCAAATGAAGTTTTATTAGAGCACAATTAGGCTCACTCACTAATATATCATCTGTGGCTGCTTTTGCCTATTAAGACAGCATGGAGTTGTTTCAACAGAGACTGTATGTATGATACATTGATATCTACAAAGTAGCCTAGAATTTGCCTCCTGGTTCATAGATCCTAAAACATTTACTATCTGGCCCATCACCGAAAAATCTTACTAACCTCCAAAATGAAGGAATTATTTCAGCATTTTAGACAAGAGACCCATGCTACAAGAGTAGCAGTATTTGTGACAGAGAAAACTAGATAAATTTGGGAACGATCCAGAAAGTAGACTGGCCAGAGGGAGTGAAAAGGAGTCTAAGATAATTCCCAGATTGCTGGTTTGAACAACTGTGTGAATAGTGGTACAAACCAGGCCAGGAATACAAAGAGGAAGAGTGAAACTGGGGCAGGGGACGGAGGGAGGGAAGACGAGGAGAGGGGCAGGGACTTTGGGAGAAGAGTGACTACTGTTTCCAGATCTATTCTGTGAGGTCCTCTGCTTCCTGGAGCAGTGAATGTGTGTTATGAAAGGTGTTAAAAACAAAGATGACAAAAGCAGTAGCCTCAAAGCTTTTAGAACCTGAGGCTGCTGTGAGCTACGTGGGCCTTCAAAAAGCGTTCACACTCTGTAGGTGAGTGGACACAGTCTTAATTTTCAGTTGGGTCTGCATGAATTCTGTGAAACCCAAGCCAGGTTCGGAAGAAAGAAATGGAGGATTCCAAAGGCCTGAGGTCACACTGGGAGAAGATGGAGTGGTTCCTCTCTCTCAGGTTTCCTTCATCCATTTTCTATTCTCTAGTTCTCTAATGAGGTTGGTATCCTTAATCAGAAATGCAGGGCCTGTCTCTGAAGGTAGGCAAGGGCTTATAGTCATAGCCAAGTATTTGGATCTTTCCAGGGCCTTGGATGTCTGCTGAGGTTTGGGGGCAGGAACTGAAGTGGCCAAGACCGCTGCTTCCATCATTTGTCTTGCTCGTTCCAAGCCCCTGGCTATTTCCTTGATTGCCGGCAGGTGGTGCTAAAGGGATACATACAGCAGGAATGCTGTGTGCTTGTGCGTGTGCGCGCTCGCGCGTGTGTTTTAGAGACTGGGATTAGAAAGGATACGAACATGAGTCCCAGCTCCAGGCCTGCTCCACCCTGGTGGGAGTGGTGGGGGAGGAGGTAGCCTTCATACAGCCACCCTATTCTTTTGATACTTCCTGCTCAGCACGAAATGGCCCTTGTTTCTGGGGCCAAGGACTCCCTCAGGGTGGAAGGGGTGTGGTGTTTAGGGTGGACTGATGCCATGGCCAGCCACCCTTCTCCTTTCAAGCTGATGCCATTTCTTCTGTCCTCTGGCAGCTGGGCTCCCAGGACTCTGGGTGTCTCTCTGGACTGCACACCCTCTCCTTCCGGCTCAGGCTCAGCATCATTCACAATTCTCCTTTCCCCAAGCCACGTAGCCTTGGAGTTTACAGCTTTCTCTCTTTGGGCTTGGGGACTCCAGGCAGCCCTTCAGAGTCTAGGCTGGAGGTGGAGGGAAAGAGCTGAGTCTGACACCAGACCCGGTTTCTGCCCTTCACCATTGATGCCATGGATCATAAACCATCTAGGTGCTTCCCCTACGGTCGAATCCTTTGAACTCTTCTGCAAGGGGAGCTCATTTCCCTTTTCAAAGATGGGGGGTTGAGGATTGGAGGCAGGCCTAAGGTGGTTCTATGAGGGGCATGGGCAGGGAGGACAGGCACCTGGGACAAGGGACCCAGTGTGTGCGTGTGTTTTAGAGACTGGGATTAGAATGTCAGTTTGGTGCCTACTCCTGCTAGCAGAGGCAAGCTCTCTGTCTTCCTGCTCGTCCAACCCTGCTGGGTCTCCCTAGGTCCTCCACTTCATGGGTCTCTTGCTAGTGAATGCCCCAGACACAGGGCAGGGCATTGATCCCTGAAGGGGGCACAGGGATTTAGAGGAGCAATGGCAAGGCTCTTGAGCTGATGACACAGGCATCCATGCTGTGGGAGAGTAGGGTTTATATCCTAGAGCCATTCCATATAGTGGTGAGGTGCTTCCTGCCAGCTTCTGGTCAACCTGACCAAGAGGGGCATGCTGGGAGAGTCCTTCCCCAAGGCTTCTGGGAGTCTGACAGCTGTGCCCAGAGGGAATCCCCTCTGCAAGGGTTTAGCCCCTCCTAGAACCTCATCCTTCTAGGCCAGAGGTTCGCAATCTTAAACTGGAGGGCTGTAAAACCAGATGCTGGTCTCCACTCCCGGGGTGGCTGCTCCAGTATTTCTGGGAGACCCTGAGAATTCACATCTCTAAGTTTCCAGGTGTAGTGCTGTATGATAAAGCACTGGACTGCAAGGTCAGTTTGAACCACAAGCTCGGCAGTTCAAACTCACCAAGTGCTTCTTGGAAACCCTATACAGGATCCCTATGAGTTGGAACTGACCAGATGGCACTTTACAAGATGTTCCCAGGAGAACCACTGCTCTAGGCTGGGGGCTGACCGCTCTCAGATTGCTTTAGGCTCTGGGGCCCACCAATGAAGTGCTTCTTAACCTGGCCTGAGGGTCTCATCCCCACAGTCCAGGGGTCCTTAGGCTGTGAACTGCCTGGAAATGCATGTGTTGCTTTGTGGGTAACCTTGAAGTCCTTCTGGGGCTCTGGGCCTCCCCATCTATAAAGAGTTCTGTTCACCCTGGACGGGATGCCCCAGTAGAAAACATGCAGGGATAATGGACCAACTGGGGTGGTGCTGTGGATTAATGCACCAGACTGCAAAGCCGTTTGAACTGTAAGGTTGGCAGTTCAAGCTCACCAGCTGCTCCTCAGAAACCCTATGCAGGGTCGCTATGGGTCGGAACGGACTCAAAAGCACTAAACAACAACAACTAGCTACCCTTGAGTTGACCTAGCTCAAGGCAACCCCATATGTGCAGAAGAAAGCGGCTCCATTGGTTTTCATGGCTGTGACCTTTTGGATCTAGGAGATCACCAAGCCTTTCTTCCGAGGGTGGGTTTGAACCGCCAACCTTTTCAGTTAGCAGCTGAGCACTTTACTGTTTAGGTCACCCAGGATAGGAACAGGGGCAGTCTATTTCTTCTAGTCACCCCACTTCCAGATACCTGGTGCTGGCTCCTAGAGCCCCACTCACCTGAGCCAGGGACCCTGGCCTCCTGAGCCCACAGGTTTTATAGATCTGGTCATTCAGTGCCACACTCTCCTCACTGGAACCCCTCCAGGCACTTGAGCCCTCCCTGCCCCGTACCATCCTGGTCTGTGACCAGGGCCTCAAGCCAGAACAGGGAGGAAGGCCGCTTAATGCCTGCTGGTTAGGTGGCTTTATTCACAGACTCAGCACTTGCTGAGAGGGGAAAAACATTTGGGGGGCAGGCTGGTCCTGGAGATAAGGGTGGCTGGGAGGCCATGCATAGGTGGGATTGGGGTGCTCACAGGAGAGAGTCTGTTGGCTGGGCCAGGCCTGTGGGAGGTGGACAGGAGGTGAGCAGCATGCGGAAGCCTGGCTGGATTTGCGCCAGGTGGAGGCTGTGAGCCAGAGAGGGAGGACTGAGGGTTCTCTGGAGCAGGGGAGCGGAGTGTGGGGCTAGACAGCAGGCTCCCGGTCCCTCACTCCCAAGAAAATGACAGGATGGAGTGGTCGGGATGCTGGGAGCCTGGGCCTGTTGCTGCCTCAGGATTCCAGCTATGACGAGTTAAGCGGGTCCTCTCTGGTGTCATTGTCCTGCTGACGCTTGGACATGCTGCCTCTGGGGTGACCCACACAGGGATGCTGAAGAATTCTGGAGAACAGGAACTGGTCACGGGTTCTGCCTGCCCAGGGAGGGCGGGAGTGGGGTCCCCAAGTAGGATGCCCCCTTCTAGCCTAGCTTTCCTTTCTCAGAGGTTGGTGTCAGTTCCCCCGATGTGGCCTCCAGGGGGAGACATCTCCCACCACAATCTGGGCCAGCCACTGCGCCAAGGATGATTGTAGCCAAGGATGATTATAATGTAAAACCTTGTTTCTCCTGGTCCGCCCCGCTGGCTCCGGCCTTCCTGCCTCAACGCAAACAAGGAGTCCAAAGCCCGGATCCTCCTCCCGGGCCTTCTTCCTGGTGGAGAGCCCATTCCCACCCAGCAGGGAAGAGAAAAACCAGTTCCCCGAGTTCCGCATCCTGCCTGGGAATAGCAAAGTTTGGAAAGTTGGCAGGGTCTCTCTGGGCGGTCCAGGAAGGTGACCTAGGGGCCTGGGGGAGCCGGGTGAGGCCTGAGCTAGGCCCTGGGGCTGAGGATACAGCCCCCGCCCCGCTCTCCACCGGCCTCTGCTGGGGGCTGGGGTGGAGAGGTGCAGGCGAGGGGGGCCATCAACATTGGCGGGAGGGGGTGCGGTGCACAGAGCCAGGGCGCTTGGGGATCTTGCGCCAGCGTCGCTTGTCCCAGCGGCAGAGCAGCAGCAAGCGGAAGGTGTCCCGGAAGGCTTTGTTGCAGAGCGCGTAGCACATGGGGTTGACGGTGCTGTTCACGTAGCAGAGCCAGTAACCCAGCTCCCACAGGCTCTCGGGAACACAGTCCTTGCAGAAGGTGGACACCAGCACCATGATGTTGTACGGTGTCCAGGTGAGGATGAAGGCCAGCAGGATGGCGCTCAGGGTCCGAGCCGCCTTTTTCTCCTTGACCAGTGAGAAGGTCTTCCGCTTGGTCAGTTGCTCCTTCCCACGAGGCTTTGCGCCCTTGCCGGTTCGGTCACGCCCCTTCCGAGTCGGCCGCTTGACTGTATTCGGGGAGCTCCGGGGGGGCTGTTTGGCGGGAGCCTGCGCCTCGGGGTCCACCATGGGCATCTTGATCACCACCTCAGAACCTGTCTCCTCGCCCTCTGATGATGTGAGGGACTCCATGGAGCCTTCATCCTCCTCCTCTTCCTCCTTCCAGCTGTAGGCCTGCAGCAGCCTGGGGGTTCGGCAGCAGCGGCAGCAGCGCCCTGGAGGGGTCTCGGGGGAGCCCTCTGCTCCTGGCTGGGACCTCTCAGAACTGCTGCTGCTGCCGCCCCCCTTGCCTGGCGTCTCCGAGCCCTGCAGGGCGGCCAGCTCCCGAGCCCGGTTCTCCGTTTCCCGGTAGATTCGCCAGTACAGAGTGCACATGACGGTGACCGGGAGGTAGAAGGCGGCCATGGCTGTGCCAAAGGTGATGATGGGCTGGGAGAGAAACTGAATGTAGCACTGCCCAGCCTGCACCGTCCGTTCACCTACCAGGTACTGCCAGAAGAGGATGGCTGGGGCCCAGAGAATGAAGGAAACCAACCAGGCCAGGCCGATCATGAGGGCTGCCCGGCGTGGCGTGCGCTTGGCACGGTAGCTCAGGGGCCGCGTCACGGAGAAGTAGCGGTCAAAGCTGATAAGCAGCAGGTTCATGACGGAGGCGTTGCTGGCCACGTAGTCCAGGGCCAGCCAGAGGTCGCAGGCCAGCGTGCCCAGCGCCCAGTGGCCCATGAGCAGGTAGGTCGTATAGAGGTTCATGGAGAAGGTGCCAATGATGAGGTCCGCGCAGGCCAGGCTCAGCAGGAAGTAGTTGTTGACTGTCTTGAGTTCTGTGTTGACTTTGAAAGAGATGAGCACCAGCAGATTGCCTGTCACCGTGGCCAGTGACAGGAGGCCAGTGGTGACCCCAATGAAGGCCACCTGCCAGGGACCCTTTCCTGGAGCCAGGATGGTGATGTTGGGGCTGACAGCAGGCGGGGCTGAGGTGTTCATGGTGGCCGGCAGTCCCTTCTTCTAGGCACACTACAGGGCTTCCTCAGGAGGAGTCATCACCTGGAAAGAGAGGACATGGCGTTGGTTAGATCAAGTGGACATCTTTGATAGGCAGGCCCGAGGAGAAGGTGCTAGAACAAACACAACCACTGTCTGCCTGCTCACAGCTGAAGATCAAATAGCATCACCTCCCTTATTTTATAACACACCCGCCCAGTCATGAATGAGTTTGCCAGTTCTCAGTCCCATCCATCATTCAGGTTTTGTGCCTTGGTTTTCTTAACTGAAAATGGCTACCATAGCCTGTCCTGCTTGGCTCAGATCTCCAGTACAGAGGATTTCACTTATCATCTTAACTTGATAAAGCCCTCATTCCCTCCGTAGTTAGGAGATGTCAGATACAGTGCTAAGCATGAAATAAAACCACCCATAGGGAGAGACCTTAGGAGTACAAATGATTTGAGCTTGACCCTGGAGTGGCACTGTAGGATAAGAACTGGACTGCGAGGTTGGCTTGAACCTCAAGGTCGGTGGTTCAAACTCACCAGCTGTTCCTCAGAAGCCTATGTAGGATCGCTATGAGGGGGAACTGACTGGATGGTATTTAACAACAACACTAACTAACATAAAGCTTGGCAGCTCAAACTTACCCAGCTATGCTGCAGAATAACGACTGGGCAATCTGCTTTGGTAAAACATTTCAGCCAGGAAGAAGACTATGGGGCACTTCTCTGTAACACATGGGACAACGGTGAGTTGGAATCGACTTGACAGCAATGTGTTAACATCCGTAGGGAGGGACTTGGGGGGGTTGCAGACAGTCTGCATTCAACTACAACATAAAGGTTGGAGGTTCACAGTGATGCCGCACACAATAAAAGCCTTGAAGTGGTTGTGGTTGTATGCCATGGAGTCGGTTCCGACTCCTAGTGACCCTGTATAGGATTTTGGAGGCTGTAATTGGTAGCGTAGAAGTCACGAATTGGGTTGCTAATCTCACGGTCAGCAGTTCGAAACTACCAGCTGTTCCGTGGGAGAAAGATGAAGCTTTCTGCTCCTGTAAAGATTTACAGCCTCAGAAACCCTGTACAGGGTCTCTCTGAGTAGGAACCGACTCCACGGCACATAACAACAACTAATCTTTACTGGAGCAGAAAGCCTCATCTTTTTTCCATGGAGCAGCTGGTAGATTCGAACAGCTGACCTTGAGGTTAGCTACACAAATCATAACCCATTATGCTACTAGGGCTTCCAAGGAGCAGCTGGTGGATTTATCGGGTCCCGTGCTTGTCCATAAAAATGACAGTCACGGAAACCCTGTGGAACACAGTTCTACTCTGGAAAACGTGGGTTGCCATGAGACAGAATTCATCTAATGGTGATGAACACGGCTTTCTGACCTCTCTAGGTGGAAGACTCGTCATTCCCCTCTCACTGTGAAGCCGCTGTGGCTCAAAGCAGGTCCGAGGCCCACTTTCTGAGTATGTGGAACCCCAGTGGGAGTCTCCTATCAAATGGGGAAGTAGGAAGGCAGGGAAGAGGTGGAGAAAAGATAAAGGAAAAGAGACCACATCAGAGGGGGTGCTTTGTGCTGTGTACATGTGTGTCCATGCACATGTGTGCAAACACGTGTTTCTCTGCATGTGTGTAGAGATGCAGGAGGTGACCTGAGGGCAGGAGGGACACAGTGCTGGGCCCAGACACTTGTCTGGTGGTAAGAAGGTGTGGAGTCAAAAGCAGGCAGCAGGGATGAGGCCTCAGCTCCCTGCTAAGTGAGGGCTGGCCCCAGATGGGCGTAGGAGGTCTCCCTCCCTCTACCCACTCTGTTCCTGGGCCCCAGCTGAGTGGGGGGCAGCCAGGGGAACGGGAAGATCCCCCCCAATGTTTCTTGGAGCTTGAGTCTGGCTCAGACACTGAGGCTGGGGCAAGAGAAAGGCCAAAATTGTTAGTAACTGGGCAAAAGGCTCCCATGGCCAAGGTGAAGCCAGGTTGAAGGGCAGGCAGGGGTCAGCTCAGCTGTGTGCTTTGGCCAGTCCCTTTCTGTTCTGGGTTTCAGGCTTCCATCTGTCCACTGAAGAGATTGGGGGCCCTCCACTACCACCATGACCTTTAGGGGCTGGATTCATGGAAACACTCCAAGGAGAGATGTTGGGCAAGGGTTCTCTAAGCCTTGGTGTTTGTTTCTCTGGGACCTGGTGTGGGGGAGAGACCAGAGTGCTAGATGGCCTTAGCATGTGGCCATGGAGAGTGTGTGACTCAGAGTGTGGCTGGGATCCTCTTCAGGGCTCATGGTGACCTGCCGGTGCCTGTGGGTGACCCTGAGAGCAGGGACTTCAGTGGTTGGCAGCATGTATGTATGCTGCTGGGACAGTTTACATATGAGAGTGTTATGTGTGATGTCACAGGGAAAGAACCTGGGCTCTGGAGTCAGGCGGGATTTGAATTCAGCTACACCATTTCCTGGGAGTATGACTTCAGCTAGAGCCGTAACGCTATGTGCTTTGGTTTGCTCGTCTGAAAAATGGGCTATTTGTGTATGCCACCAAATCGATCCTGACTCACAGTGACCTAAGACACAGAGGAGATCTGCCCTTTAGGGTTTCCTAGGCTGTGATCTTTATAAAAACAGCTCGTCAGGGCTTTTCTCTGGCAGAACATCCAAGTGGATTCGAACCACTGATCTTTTGGTTAGCAGCTGATAGTTCCTTGGGGTAACACTTGTTGTTAAGTGCCATCAAGTCAAAGCGACCTTGTAGAGTGTTTCCAAGGAGCAGCTGGTGGGTTTGAACCACCGACCTTGCAGTTAGCAGTCCAGGGCTTATCCCACAATTCCACACCAGGACTCCAGGGCATAACATTAGTCCGTAGCTAAATGCACCAGGGATCTGTCTTGAGGATTAAAGAACTCAAGGAATGTAAAATGCTTAGAACAGACCTTGGTCCATGGGAACACTGTTGTTAGGTGATGTTGAGCAGATAAACGTTGGACTCATTTCAGCCCCATGTGGCAGAGTCGATCTGCTCCAGAGAGTTTTCTAGGCTGCCATCTTTGTGGGAGTAGATAGCCAGATCTTTCTTCTGCAAAGCTACTGGGTGGGTTTGAACCACCAACCTTTTGGTTAGTCACCAAATACTTATCTGTTGTTCCAGCACTAAGGTAGGCACTAAGTTCTTAGTGGAATCCTGATGTGGTGCTGTAGGATAAGCACTGGACCAGCTAAACGCAAGCTTGGCGGTCAAATCCACCAATCCTCTATATAGGATTGATAGGAGTCAGAACTGACTCATGGGCACTTAACAACAAGGTCTTAGTTACCACTGGGGTAACTTCCTGCCTGTGAGCATCCACTTCTAAGATGAAAAATCTCTTAACACTACAACAGCAACGAATGGTGCTCCTTAACCCATAATGCCATCTAAGGAGCCCTGGTGGCACAATGGGTTAAGCATTAGACTGCTAACCACAAGGTCAACGGGTTCAAAACCACCAGCCACTCCGAGGGGAAAGGATGAGGCTAACTGCTCCTGTAAAGATTTACACCCTCAAACCCCCTAAAGAGCAGCTTTACTCTGTCCTATAAGGAGCTCTGGTAGTGTAGTGGTTGTGAATCGGACTGCTAATCTCATGGTCAGCAGTTCGAAACTACCAGCAGCTCCGCGGGAGAAAGATGAGGCTTTCTGCTCCTGTAAAGATTTACAGCCTGGGAAACCCTGTACAGGGTAGCTATGAGTTGGAACTGACTCCACGGCACATAACAACAACAACTCTGTCCTATGGTGCACTGGTGGCGCTGTGGGATAAATACTGGTCTGCTAGCCACAAGGTTGGCAGTTCAATCCCACCAGCTACTCCATGGGAGAAAGATGAGCCTTTTTGCTTTTATAGAGATTTACAGCCTTGGATATAGGCAAGATCACTGTGAGTCAGAACCGACTTGATGGCACCTAACAACAACAACAACAGCACTGTATCCTATAGGGTTGTTTTGAGTGAAATCGACTTGACAATGGGATTTTTTGACTTTGAGGGCCCACTGCTGCTGAAGTGTTTATATGCATGGTGTCACTGAATCTAGGGATTACGAATACAGTATCTCTGTTTTCTAGATGGTGCAAACGGTGAACACATTTGGCTGCTAACCGATAGCTTGGAGAGCTGAGTCCACCCAAGGTGCTTACGAGGAAAGGTCTGGTGAGCTATTTCCAAAAAACCAGCCATTGAAAACCCTATGGAGCTGTTCTACTCAGACACATGCTGGATTGCTATGAGTCGGAATCCACTAGAGAGTGGCAGGTTTTGGGTTCCATTTGATAGACGAGGAAAACTAGGCTGAGAAAAGTGAGGGACTTTGCTTAAGATCACACAGGTTCAAGTTAGAAACCCAGATTTGAGCCCAAGCAGTTTCGGCTGTAGATTTGCTAATCTGTTTTTTTTTAAAAATATTAAAAATTAAAATACGGTTTACCTTGACTGCTGAGTTTTGTGGTGCCTGATGTGATAACCAGAGCCAGGTGCTGAGCTGAGGCTGGGATCAGAGTGTTCTGCCAGCACTTTCCCCCCCGCGAGGCTGCTGGGGGACACCACCCCTGACTACCAACTCTGCACAATTTGGTCACTTTCATCTTCTGAGCTCCCCACCAAAACCTGCTGCTGTGGAGTCTCTTTCAACGCACAGCAACTTCCTGCTCCACGGACTCACATCTTCATGGCGTCAGACTACAACAGAGGTCTCCTCAACAGTGGCTGGTGGGTTTGAACCGCTGACCTCTAGGTTAGCAGTCGAGTGCTTTAATTACAGGACTACCAGGGCGCCTTTTTAAAGATCTCAGTTCTGCTGAGGTCCAGAGAAAAAGGGGGCAAAGCATCCAAGGTGTCCTGGCTCCTGGACTGGAGCTGCCCCCTCCCGCCCCACGCTTCCAGTGGAGCAGCCCTGGAGCCCTCAGAGAGCCTGGGCAAAGACTGGGAAGGCTGAGTTGGTGAAAAGGAACTCCGGGTCCTCAGAGACCACAGGAGCCTCCCAGATGCCCAGGTGTGGTGCAGTCCTCAAAGTGTGGCTGACCACTGTACCATCTTTCTGCATCACCATCCACAGCAGGGCTAGAACTAGGGGAGGCATGTGAGGCACTTGCTTTACTTTGGGTGTAACATTTAAGGGGATGCTCAAAAGCTCATAATCATGATAAGCAATAATTCAGTGTTTTGTTTTTTTTTTTTAAAAGCAAAGTGAATGTAAAAGCACACAGTGAACATAAATTTTAAATAAAGACAGGATCCAACCCTGCACTTCGATCCTGCCTTACCTTAATCTTGGTCATGAGTCGAATGAAGCTCTATTTATAAAAACAGCTGACTGGCCAGTGGTTTGCTAGTTTATCTTGACTATGGAATTTTTGTGTGTTTGCTCCCCTTAAATCTCGTTACCGAGGTGAGTGTCACTTGGCTCACCCTGTTGGTGGTGTTACATTGTTAGGTTGCCTGGTCCTGCGTCATTGTCACTATTTGTTGGTGTGCTTGAGCCCCTTGCAGCTGCCACTATGCCAATCCATTTCATTGAGACACCTCTTTTTGGCTGACTGTCCACTTTACCAAGCATGTCGTCTTTCTCCAGGGGTTGGTCCCTCCTCATAACATGACCAAAGGATGTGAGACAATGTCTCGCTGTCCTTACTTCTGAGGAAGATTCTGGCTGTACTTCTTCCAAGACAGTCCCAGTACCAGCACTGTGGACCTCAGCCCTGGGTTTCCATCTTAGCTGTCATTTTCTAGCTGTATGACTGTCAGCAGACACTTAACCTTTTAGCCCTCTGCTGGTCCCCAGTCCCAGCTGATGGGGACGACAGTGATCAAAGCATCTGGCATCGAAACAGGCACTGTGCTGTTCCTCCCGACTCCGTGTTCTGTATTGTTACTGACTCCGTGTTCCGTGTTGTTCCTGACTCCGTGTTCCGTG
>NW_006408828.1:2862770-2863242 GCF_000296735.1 Chrysochloris asiatica
TGTTTCTTTTGACTCCATGTTCTGTATTGTTCCTGACTCCGGGTTCTGTGTTGTTCCTGACTCTGTGTTCTGTGTTGTTCCTCCTGACTCCGTGTTCCATGCTGTTGTTCCTGACTCCGGGTTCTGTGTTGTTCCTGACTCCGTGTTCTGTGCTGTTCCTCCTGACTCCGTGTTCTGTGCTGTTCCTTTTGACTCCGTGTTCCGTGTTGTTCCTGACTCCGTGTTCCGTGCTGTTGTTCCTGACTCTGTGTTCTGTGTTGTTCCTGACTCCGTGTTCCGTGCTGTTGTTCCTGACTCTGTGTTCTGTGCTGTTCCTCCTGACTCCGGGTTCTGAGTTGTTCCTGACTCCGTGTTCTGTGCTGTTCCTCCTGACTCCATGTTCTGTGCTGTTCCTCCTGACTCCGTGTTCTGTGCTGTTCCTCCTGACTCTGTGTTCTGTGTTCCTCCTGACTCCGTGTTCTGTGCTGTTCCT
>NW_006408828.1:2863632-2885491 GCF_000296735.1 Chrysochloris asiatica
GTTCTGTGTTGTTCCTGACTCCGTGTTCCATGCTGTTCCTCCTGACTCTGTGTTCTGTGTTGTTCCTCCTGACTCCTTGTTCTGTCCTGTTGTTCCTGACTCCGTGTTCTGTGCTGTTTCTTTTGACTCCATGTTCTGTACTGTTGTTCCTGACTCCATGTTCTGTGTCAAGACTCCATGTTCTACTGCGCAGCTCCCTCAGCTCTTGTCATGTCCCTTCCCTTCCGGACCCCAGGCACAGCCCCTCTCTGATCTTCATTTTGCTTATCTACACAGAGAAGGAACTAGATCAACCTGGTCTCTGGGGAGATTTTACAAGGTCCTGAGACTGACATCCTAAGAAGGACCTATGTTCCCAGGAGAAAACTGCAGACTCTAAAGGATCGCCTGGTTTCCTCACCCCCCGGTATTGGAATGAGATCAAATCTGAGTGAATACACAGTGATCTCAGCCCACAACAGGCTTTTGTTGGTGATTTTGAAGAATTACAACAGTAACAATAATGACAACAACAACAACAAAAAGCATTCAGAACCTGGGGACCTGCAAGGAGGAGAAACCCAAGGGGCTATTTCTTAGAAATAGAGAAGAGTGGGCAGACAGTCCTTTGCCCGTGAGGCTGCAAGTCCCTCCAACTCTCCCATTTTAAGAGCCAGGTTGATAACCAACCTGGCAAGCCACCTGCCGGGCTAGGGTAGGGCTGTCTTGGAAAAAGTACAGCCAGAATCCTCCTTAGAAGCAAGGATGACAAGATGTCGTCTCACATCCTTTGGTCATGTTATGAGGAGGGACCAATCCCTAGAGAAGGACATCATGATGTCTAGGATTATCCTCCTTAATCCACAGGGCACGCCAAGGGGGCTTCTTTTCTCTATTTATACATGAGGACACGGAGGCTCACAGCACTAAGGGACTGGTGGATGCTCTCTGTGTTCTTCCCATTTGGCTGGCCCCTTTTTGAGGCAGGAGAAGGACCCCATCTGGGATGGCTGGGTGGTGGAGAAGGCAAAGGAGTGGATGTCTAGGGAACTGGGCCTTCTGACACGCTGTAACACAGTCCAAGAATGGCCTCTTTAATGATTCTGCCTTTTCTGTCCAATTAGAAGTCCTCACCCTGGACAATGAAAAAAAACTCAAGATAAAGTATCTGAAGACCTGCTCAAGTCCTTGCTGTGTGACCTTGGATGTTGTTGTCAAATTCTGTTGAGTCAGCTCTGACTCATAGTGACTCTGTATAGTGTTTCTGAGACGTGGCTGGAGAGCTTGAACCACCAACCTTGTGGTTCAAACTGACTCTGTCGTCCAGCACATTAACCCACAGCACCAGATACGTCTCTTTAACTTTTGAGTGAGATAGCCCTCTCTTCAAGGATAGTGATGATGGTTCAAAGCAAGATGATGGTTGTGGAAGAGTGTGGCTTCCTGATACAGTGGCTGATTCCTCATGAGAGTCCAGGAGCTAGGCTTCAGCAATGCTTCTAGAGTTTCTACAGAGGAGGGGCTTAGGACCAGACATCTGGTTGCAAAGGGGACTTAAAGCTGTACCTGCAGAGCACATCTGTAAGTTCTAAGAAATGTTCCTGGCGTTTGGGGAGCTGGTCAATCTTTGGTTCTGTCAACACTATTGTTTTTGCTGTACGGCTGTGAGCAAGTTTCTCTCCTGCCCTGGTAACCTATGGGGTGAGGTGAGCTTCTGGGTTGTATGTGTGTGTGCATTGCTGAGTGAGACCAGGAAATAGTGGGGTGAGTCTATATCTTTGTGGGAGAGGTTGGGAATCATCCTCTGAGGGTGTTGTGTCTAGGGTACAGGATGAGGGGAGGTTCTTTTCTGCCCAGTACAATGGCCTCAGGATGAAGGCTGCTGGCAGCCTTTACTAATGATACTAATATGATCATAGCAACTGCTGTTTACTACATACCAGACACGGTTCTAAGTGCTTATATACTTAACTTAATTGACCCATTAGAACTCCTGGTGAGGTAGGTTCTAGTAGGATTCCCAGTTTGCAAAAGATCCAACTAAGGCTTTGAGATGTTTAAGGACATAGAGCCCATCAGTGATGCAACCGGAATTGGAACCCAGGCAGCCTGCATGCATCCAGAGACCAACCTCTGAAACCCTTACTCAGAACTTCTCTTGTGGGGACGGAGGGTTCATCAGCCTCCTTGTCCACCTCAGCTAGTTTGAGTCAGTCAGCGACACTGAGGACCCGGGCTTCCCTTTAGAGTGTGGCAGTGTCTGTGGTCTGTCTGTGTAATATGTGATGACGCAGAGATGGGACTGTATCTGCCTCCTCCCTGGCTTCATCCCACTGTGTGGCACACAGTAGATGCTCAGCAAATATTTGTGGAATAAAGATCTGAAACTCTGCTCCAAAGCATGGCCCAGAGCCTCCTCCACATTTCCAGCATCTGATCCCCAGAACTGCCAGGCCTCTGCCTCCTGCCCAGCTAGAGGAAGGAGGAAGACAACCAAAGACATCCTGGTCTGTAAAATGGGCTGAGGAACCCCTGCCTTCCTGGCTGGTCTGCTGGTTTCTGGGAAGCTAGGTGAGGTGACAGGACAGGCACCTGTCAGTGTGAGGAGAGCAGAAAGTCAGTCTGGGCTCAAAGGGTTAAGGAATGAGGTCAGAGTCTCCAGTGCAACGGGCCAGACTGTTGACCGACAGCGCCCTGGACCAATCCCCAGGGGCTAGGGAATCTGGCTAGCAGAGCAAGTGGGAGGGGAGAGAGCCACTGGGGAGGGTAGGCAAAGAGATGAGGGGAGACAAGGAGAGAGAAATGGGAAGGGGGTCTCTTTCTCAGGGTTCTTGAACCTTACCACTGGCCAAGGATCAGAAAAGCGGAAGACAGAATGAGAGTGTCCTGGGAAAGAGAGTCTAAAGGGAGGAGTGGAGCTTATGCTCTGAATTGGGGTCTGGAAGCTGGCAGAACCTGAACTGAGGAGAATACACAGTATTGAGAGATGAAGGTGTGCGGAATAGCTGTGGGGCAGGGATACCTGGGACTCCAGCCAGCTCTCTCTCACCCTGGGCTGCCTTTTCTCGGAAGATCTCTTCACCTATTCAAGGCGCCTAAAACTCCCACTGCTGATACCTGGCCTTAGGAACAAGGGAAGCAACTCATACAGTTCATACATGTCAAAGCGCCACAGTTACCACTGGGAGTGCCAAGTTGCTTTGCTGAGGGCGGTAGTCATCAGTTCAATGCTGTATCAATGCATTGCTAAGCCGGAAGAGGAGTGGCAGACGGCCCCAAACCAGTACCAGATCTGCTCACTGTTGAAGGACCTTAACCGGTCGGCAGACTTAAGCCGGGCCATGCCAGAACCTAGCAGAGCCTGCTGCCAGTGTGGCCCCTCACTCTAAACTCTGTGTGCCCCTGATCTTGGCTCTTTACCCTCCCCTCCCCATTTCCTTTCTTCTCTCTTCTCCCTCCCCCATCCTTCTCAGCATCACCATGGTACCACAGCAGAGCAGAAACCCAACTCGATTCACCCACCTCTACCGCCTCACAGAGCTTGCAGCTCCCCCATCCCATCCCCCACCCGCCTGTTGAGCAAAGTGGGTGCACAGTGCTGCGCTGAGGGTGAGGGGAATGGGGTCCAAACCCAACTGGACCCCTAAATCTCCATTTTGTGACCATGAGAAGGTCCCTTCCCCAGCCTCAGTCGCTCCATCTGTACAATGGAGAGCCCTTTCTCGGTGTGGGAAGACCTCTGCCTAGCCCCTTTTAGATGCCCTCAACTCCTCTTTGCCCGTCTGGGATCCAGTGCTCAGACCTCTGGCTCCAGCCTGGAAGCCAAGTTGTACACCTTCTGCAGATCCATTTCGCTCTCTCCTCCTCTGTCCTCAATATCTCAGGGGCCATCTGTGATTCTGGCTTGCCTAGTGGTTGAGGTCAGGGGGCAGGGAATGCTCATCTGACAGCTCAGTGAGCAGCTGATTACCCAGGGACAGGAGACTGTCCAGCTAGAGCAGGCAGCCTGGCTCCTTCCGGCCAGGTAAGCAGGTGGCCTTGGGTGAGTCTGGGTGGAGCTGCAGGTAGGTTTGTGGGAAGAGCTGAGCCCCATCTCCACTGGCATTGTTAACCCCTAAGCAGCACTTGTCTGAATAACCCAGGGAAAGGTGACTGTCCACTCTCCACCTGCCAGTCCAGGAACTGGCAACTCTACAAGAATCCTACACTCCTGACCCCCAACCTGTACCCGCATTGTGAATGAAGTCTGGGGGCACTGGGATGGGGACCTGGTGTGGTTGCCCATTAGTAGCCATGGACGCAGGACCCAGACCTGCCTGGTAGGAGCCCCAGACTCTTTGGGACCCTGTACACACCAGGGCCATGTTCCTTGGCTGGTGTGACTGTCCATGTGCCCATTTGTCCCCGGAGAGTCCTGGGGCTGTTGGCCTGGACTCCTGCTGGCTTCTGGCTGACACCCACCTTGGCATCCAGTTTGTCTGTCTGGCCAGCAGCCTGCTTCAGTCCATCTTGGGGGTGCCGAAGGTAGATGGGGGTGATGGGGTTCAGGGTGCCCTGAGGAAGGAGAAGAGGAGGTTTGGGGGCTGGCTCCCCAATGAAGGAGGGTCAACCTCCCACAGGATGCTGGTGACCAGGGCTGCCTCCTGGCTCCTTGTCCCTCCCACGCTGCCCTCTGAGGTGAAGGAGGGCTTTGCTTGCTGCACTGCACACTAAAACTCTTCTGGGCTCCAGGTCCAGCTTACCAAAGCGGGTCTCCATCTCCTCTGCCAGTTAAGCCCCGGGAAAACATCAGATGTATCCACTCAAAACCAGGAGACGGGGCATCTGGAGCAGTCAGTATCAAATGGTACAGAACCCCCCTTGGTCTCTCGACCCCTCCCTGGTCATTTCCTCCGTTGGGGTCTACCTCCATTTCCTTCTAGTCCCGGTCCCTGCCCTGCCCCCACCTCAGTGAGCCCCTCCCAAATCCTTCAAAATCTACTCACATGGGACTGGAGAGGGGTCTCTAGGGTCCTCAGACCCACTGCCTCCCTGGGGGCCGGCAGCGTCTTCAGGGACCCAAACACCTGGCTCCCGGGGGGAGCTGCGCCCTGTGCTGGCAGCAGGAGAGGCACAGCCAGTGATTGGCATGTCCCACCCCCTGGCACGCCAGCCTGGGGGGGGGGAGGGATGAAGGGAGAGAGAGAGAGGGAGGGAGGAAAGGGAGAAAGGAAGGGAGGGGGAGCTGGAGGGAAGCCTCAGGCAGCGTCTGGGGTTGGACTGGGTCCTGGATCATGTCCCCCTCCTCCACCAGGGCACCCAATTTGAGCCATGAGAGGGAGGGGGCAGGACATGAGGAAGGCGAACCCAGGAAGGCTAAAAGTCCAGGATAGGAGAGAAGGCGGATACTGGGAGACAAACACCCACACCCACTACACACATACCCAGCGGCACACACACACACACCCTCACAAAGGCACACTGTCTCCCCTGGCCTCCTCCCCCACCCAACTTCAGACCCCCCCCCCACCTGCATGCACCATGCCCCAACACACATGCCCCGTATTCACATGTCTATTTCCCTCAAACACACCCTTCCCTTGCACGTGCCCACGCACCCACCCACCTACCCAGCCACACACCCTGCTCTTCCTCCCTGCTGCGAAGGAGCTAGATTCCTTCTGTTTGGAAATGACACATTGGGCCTCACGTGATAGGCTCTAACTTGGAACAGACCCAGAGGGCGGGTGCGCCCGCCTGGACGCTGAGCGGGACGTGCTCGAGGGCTGGGCAGTAAGCTGGGGTCTGAGTGTAGATGCGTGTCTGGTTTGTGGGGACACTTGGGAGCTGTTTGCCTGCTCCCAGAGGGAGCTGAGTGTGTCAATGCAGGGGTCTGGAGCCAGCACACTCCATCGGTCTGAAGCCAGCACACATGTGTAGATGTGTCTCTGTATTCAGTGTGCGCCTGAGTGTTGCCCAACTATGGAACTTGTTCATTCCGACAAGGGAGGCAGCCTCTGCCACCCTGCCTGCTCCACCTCCAGCTTCCACTTGGGAGACAGACAGACAGGCAGATAGACAGCTCTCCTCCCAGCTTGTCAAACTCTGTCTCCCCTAACTCCCACTCAGGGTTCACAGGTGTATACCTGGGAAATGATGAACTTGCCCATCCTCCCCCCCCCCCCCTTTCAGTCTCACTGCTTGGCCAGCACCCTGCCGCCCCCCAAGGCTGGCTTGGATTTCTGGTTTGGTGTTGAGTTTCCCCAGAGATAGAACCCCTGGGGGCCCTTTGCCATAGAGACCTGGGTCCTGTCTCCCTCTCCCCTGGTCCCAGAGACCTCCTGCGGAGTTGAGAACTGAGGAGAGGTGGGGATATCCCTTCACCCCACTTGAAAAGACCAGGATCACCAATTAACCCCATTATATAGATGAGAAAACTGCCAAGCAGGGAGGGGTGTGTGAAGGGCAAGTTTGAACTGGGATGTCTGGTTCTGGAAGCTGGCAAAGGGTTGAGGTCCACATGCCCTACCCTTTCCCCCTGCCCTTTACCCACCAACCACCCCCCCCCTTCCTAAGACTGATGCCTGAAGGGTGACCTGGGACTTCTTCACCCCAGAGCCCGGGTGCCAGGAAGCCAGGCACCGCAACAACTAGAGCCCCTGGGGCTTGGCCAACAGCCATCGGGAGCCAGTAGTGGGCACACGTGGCAGGTCCATGTGGGTCATGGTTGTTTCTCAAAGCCAGCTGGGGCAGTCTCCTTCCTTCTGAAATGGGGGTACACTTCAGCTTGGAGAAGAATCTGAGCAGCCCCCCTTCCCCTCCTTCCAAGGGTCACCCAGTGGGCCGGGGTTGGGTCCCTGCCGGTGATGCGGACGCACTGTGCCCCCTGCTGGGTTGAACCGGTTTTGTGGCTGCGGCTGCGTGCACTGTTGGGCTGCGTGTACTTGTGTGCGTACACGTGGCTGAGGGTGGGGGCGTTAGGCCTCCACACTCAACATCCATTTCCGAGTCTGATTCAGGCTCCCTTCTTGTCCCCCCTCCCCCATCTTCTTGGTCCCTTTTCTCCTCTCCCACCGCCTCTGCACACGTCCCCTCAGAAATAAAAACACTTATTTTGTGGGCGGGAGAGGAGGGTGTCCAGCTTTCCTCTGTCTCCTCCCCAGTGCCCCCCACTGTCCCAAGCAGCTTCCTCTTCAAGTTCGGAGGCAGGGAGATGACCCCTCTACTATGTGCCTCCTTTCACTTCCACTGCCCTCAGATGGGGAAACTGAGGCAGGGGGGGAGCAGGGAGGGAGGGCCGGGAGAAGCGCTCCCGCCCGGCTCGCTCGCCGCCCCCGCACCCGCGCCCGATTTAGCCGCAGGGAGGCTGGGAACATTGTCTTTATTTTAAGCCGCCGAGTGCGGCACGAACGCGGCTGCTCGCGACAAAGGGCTTTGCGAATCGGCGGCAGGCGGCGCACGTGGGGTCCGGCCCCGCCTCCGCGCGCCCCTCGGCCGACCCGCGCGGCCTGGCCTGACTCTCGCTAGTCCCACTTCTCTCTGACCAGAAGCGGACGCAAGACTCCAGGGTCTGGATCTCTACCAATTGCTATTTTTGGTCGCCTTGGTGGAAGAGTCACCCCTTCAGGCCATCGGGAGACAGAGGGGATGCGAGGTCGCCCTGCGAGACTCGTCCCCTCTCTGAGCCCGCTAGCCATGGGGGAGCAGAGAAGCTGCACCGACTGCGAATCCAGCTCCGCCTCTGCCCAGCTGCACCGCCTGGGCGTGTTAGTGCCCCTCTCTGGATTTCGGTTTCCTCCTGAATGACGTGGGAGGAGGATAGCAATATCTTCCCGAAGCGTTTGTTTGACGTTTAGTTGGGCTCATGCAGGTTAAACCTGGCACGCCCGTCTGCCCCATGGCGGCGAGCTAAAAGTGAAAGCTATTGTTGTTGTTATTTATAACCGGCATTGAGCACTTACTACATGCCAGGCTGTCAACATCCATTAACTCGTCTGCTTCTCACAACTCTAAGAGGGAGGATATTACTATACCCATTTTACAGATGAGGCTTTCTGCTTCCGCAGAGATTTACAGCCTCAGAAACCCTATAAAGACTTGATGGCACTTTAGCAACTTCAAAGATTTACAAGCCAACACTCTTCCGTGGGGTCGCTCTTGGCGGGTGCCGTCAGGGTGCTTGGGCCATCTTGGGCTCTCATGCAGACTGCAGTTTCAGGGGCAGCAGTGACTTGTGGGACAGCGTTTTGAAAAGATCTGGGCTGAAGGTGAGGAGATTTAAGGCAGGAAGTAATCTCGCAGCCCCTCAAGTTAAACCCTGATCCTGTACTGAACCCACGTCTAAAGCTCAAACCCAGTTGCGTCTCACTGCTGCTTCCTCTGTCCTTGGAGAAAGGAGGCCAGGGCTGGGGTCCGCCCTTCTTGCCCCCAACAGGTCGCGTGGTCCTCGGTGCGCTCTAGAGGAGGCAAGGGGCAATGGTCTCCGTCGCTGTGGGAGGCGACTTGCCCTCGGAGCCCTGCAGGGAAGCAGCGGGACTGCTTGAGGGGGTCCATCCTCGACGACCACCCCACCCCATTGCCTTAGGTTCTCAAGTCCGTCGTCCCAGAGAGGACTCTGGGAGAGACTTGTTCTCGTATTTCCAAGAAGCTGAAGTTCAGGAGGGTCTTTGGGTCGAGCAGGCCACGCGAGGGGACCCGCAGTTCCCGCCGCTCCGAGGGCAGGGGCGCAAACGGCTACAACAAAGGCAGCCTCTGGAAATGGGAAATTTGTTTTGAGGCTGGTTGAGGCCAGATAGACACGAACCCCCTCCTTTTACAGGTCGCCCTACTTCTTCATCTCCAGTGAGTGCGGGGCCCCTCTGGCTAGAGGAACGCATAGCAACACAGCGCCCTCCAGTTGGGCTCCGCGAGCTCCCAATCCGAAGCCCTGTCCCTCTTCTCGCTAAGCGAAGCTTCGAGCGCAGCTCCCAAAGGTTTGCTGCGACCCCAGCGCGCGGCTTCTCGCGTGTTTCCCCGGCTCGGCCAGCGCCTTGGCCTACGTAGCCCGGTGCTGAGAGAGGAGTACGCGGGGCAAGGTGGGGAGTGCCGGGGACGGGGGTCACGCGTCCCGGAAGAGTCTCGGCCTCTCCTTCGGGCTGGGCCTCGGGGGAAGCTGTGCTCCTCTAGAATGGCCCTTTAGAGTTCTCTGTACCCAACTATGAAGGCAGGTCCTCGGGTCCAGGTCACTGGCTGCCGCTTGTGAGTTGGTAACACCGTGGACTCTCGCCCAACTCCAAGGATGGACTTGGGGACGGAGGCAGGGGACGCTTTATTCAGCGCTCTGGAGGCTCGGCCTCTCCCTCAACCAGTCAGGAGCGCAGACTGTTGTACCGTGTGGTCCGTATTGACCGGACCCCGTATTGCCGCAGAGTATCCACATCCGGCCAGACTAGATCGGACGGGGGACTTCGGGCGACAAGTAGGGTCCCCAAGGATTCTCCCCGACTCTGCACAGCGGGTTCCGCACGCCCAGGGACGTGACTGATTTCGGAAGCAGGGCCAATTTCAAAGCCCCTTGCCCACGGCCTCACGAAGTTTGCTTTGTAACTGCGCACTCCCTTCCTCAAACCTCGTGGGTATGAGCGCCTTGTTGCCGGGTCCCCACGGAGGCGAAGCCCTCGGTCTCCTACCCGTCTCTCCTGGAGACCCTTCCCCAGAGCAAGCCTCAGTGCCCATAGCCCTCCGCGCTTCCTGCTGCGCCCCCTAGCGGCCTTGGGCCTGGGGTATCTCGTGCTGAGCACCCATTTTTCTTCGTAGGGGAGGATAAAATAGTGCTCCTCCTCCTCCCCGCCCTACGGAGGCCCAGAGATGTTAGGTTATCTCACTCTGCCCTCTTACCTGCTTCACAGTTTGTAGGTTTTGGCATTAACTAGCTGGGAACTCTCTGGGCCATCTATCAGATGGATAGTAATCTTTGCTTGGAAGTTGCTCAGCTCGCCCTTCATTCTGTAGTCACATTTATTTAGCAAATACATAGCATCAAGCATGTGTCAGCACTGTTTTTTGTATTTTACATATTTTAACTCATTTAATCTTTGTAATAGCGCATTGTGGGTAGTGCAAATGATTCGTGTTAGGCTTCTAACTGAAAGGTGATGGTAGGACCCCAACCAACAGCACCACGGAAGAAAAGCCTGGAGATCTGCAACCAAGAAAACCCTATGGAGTACAGTTCTACTCAGTATCACATGCAATAGGCATGAGTCAGAATCCACTTGAAGACAACAACAAGAAAATGTTTAAAACCTTACTAATGGGAGAAACCTGAGGCTTTCTACTCCCGTAAAGATTTACACCCTCGGAAACCCTATACAGGGTCGCTATGGGTCGGAACCGACTCGATGGCACATAACAACAACAACAACAATGGGGTAGAGGAGCTCTGGTAGCGTGGTGGTTTACGAATCGGGCTGCGAACCTTAAGGTCAGCGGTTCGAAACTACCAGCCGCTTCGCAGGAGAAAGATGAGGCTTTCTACTCCCGTAAAGATTTACACCCTTGGAAACCCTGTACAGGGTCGCTATGGGTCGGAACCGACTTGATGGCACTTAACAACAACAACAACAATGGAGTAGAAGGAGTCCTGGTGTGGACCTGTGGGTTAATGCGCTGGACTGCAAGGTGGGTTTGAACAGCAAGATCAGTGGTTCAATCTCACCAGCCACTCCTTGGAAACTCTATAAAGGGTCTTTATGAATCGGAACCGACTCTACGGCACTTAACAACAACAACACTGGGGTAGCGAAAGGAGCCCTGGTGGCACTGTATGATAAGCACTAGACTGCTAACTACAAGCAGTTCTAATCCACCAGCTGCTCAGTGGGAGAAAGACGAAACTTCCTGCTCTGGTAAAGAGTTACAGTTTATACAGGGTTGCTAAGAGTCAGAATCAACTTGATGGCGTAGTTTTTGGTTTAATGGTGGGGGAATTATCCCCATTTTCTCAATGAAGAAACGATGCCCAGAGAGGTCCAGTAACCAGTCCAAAGTCACACAGCCAGTAGATGCCAGAGCTAGGCAGTTGACTCTCAATCAACCTATCCTAAAGATCACCCCAAATGTCAATATCCACAAAACTTCCCTTCCTCCAAGCCCAGTTCCCTGGACTGTGGGTGCAACCAGCTGTTTGCCTGTTAAAGTCCCACAGCCCCCCTTGCTCGCCCCCTTGGCGCCTCCTGGAAGGCCCAGTGCTGTAGGACGCCCGCCGGGGCAGGGATTGATGAGGATGGAGGACCTCGGAGACCGCCTGTTTACTCCGCAGCCTGCACACGCCTTGATTAATGGGGCACAATTGAGTTAGGGCCTGAGCTTTGCGGCTGGAGGCCCGGGAGGGGGAAGGGCCTGCCGGCTAGAGCCTCCTTTCCCTCCGGGGCACGTTGGGGGTTTGTGAGAAGCTGGGGCCCTGAGGACACGGAGAAGAGACCTGCCCAGTCTGGGGGCACAGTGTGGCCCTGGGGGGGCAAGGGGCAGCCTCTTCTTGCCCCCCACACCCTTCTACCATAGAAAGGGAGGCTCAGAAAGGGAGAAGCTAGCACATCTCCCGACAGGAAATGCAAGCAGGGAGGTGGGGAGCCGGGCTGAGCCTGTCTGGGTTCTGGACAGTGGGAGGCAGACCTTCATGGACCCCTATTCACCTCACTTCTGGGTGAGCCTTTCTTTGAGGTGTGTGAACCTCCTTCCTGAGCACCCACCCTCTTGCTCCAGTTTTTTGCCGTAGCTGTCAGTGGGGTGACTCTGAAACGCACCCGGGGTCGGGGAAAGGACATGAATAAGAACCCACCCACTACTTACTCTCCTCGTGGCGACCCTTTGCTCCTTCACCCTGCAATGGTGGACTAGGCCTCTTGAGTTTTCAGTCTAACCCACTATGTGAGTTGATTTAGAATCGTAATGACCCTATAAGACTGCCCATAAGGTGGGGGAGGGGTGCGAAACGCCGGCCTTTTGGTTAGCAGCCCAGTTCTTTAATCCCTGCGGCTTCTCAAGCTTTCAGCCAGTAGTCACTGATTGCAAAACCACACAGTGCAGTGCATAGCACTTCCTACTTCCTCCAGATTGGTAATATAGTCCCACCCCAAAGGGAATAGTGCTTGACCCTGGGAAGGGGGCAGGAGAAACCAGAGCCCAGAAACCGCAGGGCTGATGATCTAGTTGGGGAGAGAAGATGAGGACCAGGGAAAGGTTTAGTGTAGACCAGAGTCCTTGAAATTCCTGCGAATAGGATAGAAGGAGAAGAAACATAGAGCCATGGTCAGTGGGAGCTGGCCTTGGAGGTATGTCTGACCAGGGTCCAGAGGTTGTGTAGCATGTTAGGGCAATAGACTACTGGAGTCCACTGGAGGTCCACTTTAGAACTATGTGGAAGAGGAGTCATGGCCTGTCTCTAAATGCCATCCATGGAGTTGGTTCCAACTCATAGCACCTTTGTATAGGGTTTCTGAGGTGAGGCTGGTGGGTTTGAACCGCCGACCTTATTGTTAGCAGTCCAGTGCTTATCCTAAAGCTGTCTTCAAATTAGCCCTGACTCAGGCGACTCCTTGCATAATGGAATTTGGACTATGGTGATCTATAGGTTTTTTTGTTTTTTTTTTCTTTCTTTTTAAAAAATGTTTTATTGTGAATTATGTGATAGTTTACATGGGAGAACATTAGCTTTACATTCATCCTATTGTATATCATTTCATTGCCATGGTTACAATCCCCTCTATGCATCATCAACCAACCAAAGGGTGTACTCTCCAAGCCTGCCCCCACCCTCCCACCCCCGGTGGTCCTCAGCACACAGCCCCTCTCCCTCTCTGGGTCTAGAGTGCCAGCCAATCCATCTCTCCACGTCATTGTTTCTGCCTCCATCTCTGGCTTCACTGCTTCTCTGGGTAGGGTCCGCTTTCCGCTCTTCTCCCTTGATGGTCCCAGAGACTTCCTATAGGTTTATAAAAAAACCTTTTTTATTTGTGAGTTGAGTGAAGGTTTTATTGTGTATCAAGAGTAGATCATCAGTTTTACGTTCAACAAACCCTGTTGTATGGTTTCATGTCAGCGACTGCAGTCTCCTCAATGTGATATCACTTATCCCACTTCCTGCCTCCATTCCTCCTCCTTTCCCCACCCTTCTTCTGAATTTTGTCCTTCGGTAAATGCTGCCCTTTTGATTCTATGGTATGTGTACCTCTCTGGTGTTGTTGTCCTCTTATCTACTGTGTGGCTGACCAACAGAGTTTTCATTGGCTGATTTTCACAAGTAAATTGCCAGACCTTCTTTTCTAGTCTGGAAGCTCCGCTGATGGTGCAGCCTCATAACAACCTGCAGCTTAGCTTCCACTGACAGGTGACTGCAGATGAGGTGGACTGGCTGGGAGTCGAACCTGGGTCTCCGGCATTGGAAGGAGAGGATTCTACCCCTGAACCATCACTGTCTTTCAGCCTCAATCTGTTGTTGTTGTTGTTGTTGTTGTTAGGGGCCGTCGAGCTGGTTCCAACTCAAAGCCACCCTATGCACAACACTGCCTGGTCCTGTGCCATCCTCACAATTGTTGTTATGCTTGAACCCATTATTGCTACCTCAGTGTACCCATCTGTATAAATGGGAAGGGGATGAAGGTGAAGATGACATCAAAGGTTCTCCCATCGCTGATGTTCTTGGAAGACCTGAGGTTTGACTCAGCTCTGTGTGACCTTGGGTCCACCACTCCCCTTTTCTAAGCTTCAGATTTTCAGGAAGTAAAACTGGAGAGGAGGTTAGCCTGGTGTTCTCCAGAGTCTATTTTGCAGTATGTTAGTGGGTGTTAATGATAAGAAAAAAGGCTTATTTATTTTTTTTAAGAAATAAAGTGGGAAATTTGATATGGGTTTCTCTACTGCCTCAACCTTTGTTGTTGTTAAGGGCTGTTGAGTCGGTTCCAATATATAGTGACTTCTGTGGGGTTTCCAAGGAGCAGCTGGTGAGTTTGAACCATCGACCTTGCAGTTCAAACTGATCTTATGGAAAGTGCTTGCTATAGCGCCACACCAGAACTCCTGAGGGCCTTTGAAAAGCAGGGAGAGCTTGCAGAGTTTCCCAAACTTCTTTTATCGTGGGCCTACTGACGCAGAGCACCTCACTTGACTGGCTGCTGAGGAACATCCTGGGTGGTTCCGGACTGTCTTTTCTAGAACGCCTTCAGTTTGATATGTGATCATGCTAACCATCTCCCTGCACTCTCTGGCCCCCAGTGCCAGGCCCTTGTATCCTCTCAGGTCTAAGTCCTAGTCCTACCTTCTCCAGATGGGAAAATCAATTTCTGAGACTCTCAGTTCTAGAGGTTAACAGGTACCCTCTTCCTTCCCTCAGCTGCAACTCGACCCGACCCGCTTGATCTTTGGGCTGAAGCCAGGGGCCTGGCCCAGAGGAGAGCAATTAAGCAGATTGGTGGGGTAAGGGGTGAACCCCAGGAAGTAAGGACAAGTATTTATAGTAATCTCCACCCTCCCTCCCCTTACTAGCCTGTTTCAGCGGGAGGGGACTTGCTTGGAGGCAAACATATAGATTATGAACTGGATCATTCTGGTGAGGTAAGTGGTGGAAGGTGTGGGGAGGTGGGGAGGAATAAGAGCAGGAGCTAGGAGACAGGAGAGGACTGGCTGATGGTGACCCTGACTCAGTCAGTAGTCTTGGAATCCCATAGGGATCAGAGACTGGGAGATTCTTAGTGATCCATTTTACAGAATGGAAAAAACGGAAGCTCAGTGACTTATCAAAGGGCACGGAACAATTCAGTGGCCAATACTTGAACCACAATCGTTGCCTCATTTTCTGATCTCAATTAATCATATTCTGGTGGCACTGTGAGTTAAGCATTGGGCCTCTGACCACAAGGTTAGTGGTTCAAACCCTCCAGCTGCTCCTTGGGAGACAGATGAGGCTCTCTGCTCCCATAAAGATTTATAGTCTCGGAAACCCTATGGAGCACTTCTGCTTTGTCCTAGTGGGTCATGTGACTTGGGATAGACTCAATGGTGGGGGGTCACATTTATAAATACTTTCTGTCATTAGCCTCTGGGGACTTGCCCTCTTGGTTCTCTTACTACTTCCCTGGCTGCTCTTCCTCAATGTCCCCATCTTCCTACCTTCTAAACTTTAGACTTCTGGTGTGACACTGTGTATCAGCTCCCGACTGCAAATCACAAGGTTGGCAGTTCAAACGTATCAGCTGCTCCTCGGAAACCCTTTACAGGGTCGCTATGAGTCGGAAACCAGTCGACAGCAATTAACAACAACCAACTGTGGAGTATCCCTAGTCAGACCTTGGACCTTCACACACACCCCTTCCCCAGGTGAACTTGTTACACCCGTACACAAATGACTCCCACATTTCTCTCTCCAGTCCCTTGAACCACCAGGCTGTTCAATCCGGTGTTTCCTCATCTACAATACGGAGATAATAATAGCCCTTATGTCATACGGTTGTTATGGGGATGGTATGACTTAATACATAAGCAAAAGAAGGGTGCCTGGTTCTGAGTGAACACCAGGCTTATTGTTCTCGCTGTCATTATTGCTGACAGCTTCTTTGGGATGTCTAGAATCATCGCAGACATGACTCATCTCCAAACCCCAAACTGCTCTATCTTCAGGCTTGCCAGTTTCAGTAGATGGCCCCCCCATCCTTCTTTCCAGTTGCTCTGGTCACAAACTTGGGAGTTACCTTTCTTTCACATCCCAAATCGAATTCTCTTCCTTAAATCTACCCAGAATGCAACTGTTGTCACCTCTCCCCTGGATTGTTGTTGTTACATGCTGTGAAGTCCGTACCAACTCATTGTGACCCTGCATAGGATTTCTGAGGCTGTAAATCTTTTTTTTTCTTAAATGTTTTATTGTGAATTATGTGATAGTTTACATGGGAGAACATTAGTTTTACATTCATTCTATCTTATATCATCTCATTGCCATGGTTACAATCCCCTCCATGCAATCCTTCCCCCGTACCCCCCAGGTCTTCAGCACACAGTCGCTCTCCCTCTCTGGATCTAAAGTCTCCGGCTGCTCCATCGCTCCACGTCATCATCTCTGGCTCCATTTCAGGCATCACTGCTTCTCTGGGTAGGGTCCTGCTCTCTGCTCTTCTCCCTTGATGGTCCTAAGGACCTCTGCTCCTAGACTGAAAAGTTAATCACTCCCCTCCTTGCTATAAAACATCTACCTTTACATTTCCGACCTTCACAATCAGTCCTGATAACAATTATTCACTATTGTATCACAAGAGACCCGTCTGCATTTCATTGCATCAGCCCCGCCTAGTCAGATTGAATACTACTCACTGGAGATTCTACCTTCCTCCAGGCCCTCTGGATCTAGGTTCCCTCTTGAAAACTTGTAAGCCAGTTACTTCTTGCCTTTGTAGCCCCCGCTCCCCCATTTTGGGTAGCCAATGTCTAAGTTGCCCATCCCTGTCTACTCTGTGTGTGGAGGGGGTGGGAATGATTCTTGCTGTAAGGACTTGTTCCCTCTTTTGAGCTACTGCTTCCATAGGTGTAGGTCAAGTTCATCAAATTGTATGAGAATACTTTTTTTTCCCCCTCTTCTTTTTAATTCTGGTTGAGCTCTGATCATCCAGTCACTGAAGCCAGGATAAATGGGTATTATCTACAAGTGTGGGTGAGGCTGTAAATCTTTATGGGAGCAGAAACAGCTGGTAGTTTCGAACTGCTGACCCTGAAGTTCGCAGTCTGATTCGTAACCGGAGCTCCTTTCTACCCTGGGTTACTACCTCCTTACTGGTCTCCTTGCTTCTGTCCCGACCCATCCACATTCACTTTTCCACACAGTAGTCAGATGGCTCTTTTAGAAATGAATGTTCTAACCATTTCCCCTGTTTCTCAAGGCTTTTGAGGTCCCACATGGTCTGCCCTTGCCTCCACCGTAGCTTTATTTCCTACCATTAGCTCCTGGCTGCTCTGCTCTGGCCATACTGGCCTTACCCCCCCACCTTCCACCCCCGGCCCCCTCCCCGCAAAACCTGTCAAGCACTTTGCTGCTTCAAAGCCTTTGCACTACTGTTATCTTTGCCCAGGTAATAGTAAACAAAACCCAGACTTCTAAAAGATAAAGATTACAATAGAGACCGTACAAATGGTTGAGACAGGGATGATGATCTTGGCAGGTGGCAGATGAGTCCCTGAGTGTTGTATGATCACTAGACAGGGCTGGGACTAGGTGAGGGCAGAGAGACATCTGTCTCAGGTGCAAACCTTAGGGAGGCGTCCCCAAATCCCAGTAAATAATACTTGAAAGCATTATTATTATTATTTTTAGGTTTTATTGTGAATTATGTGACAGTTTACATGGGAGAACATTAGTTTTACATTCATCTCATCCTATATTGTTTCACTGCCATGGTTACAATGAAAGCATTATTTTTAAAGCATCAGAATGAATGCTGAGAATCTACATCAAACTTTAAGTAAAGGCAGCATTGGGCAGGGCTCAGATTAGGTGAGGCAAGAGACATGCATACAAGTGCAGTATTCATTCTATTGATTCCAGATCTTACTGGGACCTTCTGAGGAGGGGCTGGACTGGAAGTCTCCTCCAATAGTCCAGGGAGAAAACGAGGCCCAGAGGCCCAGCCTCAGAGATCAGCACAAGGGCTGGACAGATTGTTCCTGGCCAGTAAAATGGGGGCAGCAAGTCTTACCCAAAATTAGTGAAGTAAAAGTACGGAAGCCTAGTGCTTGCTGGAGGCGCAGGTCGGATAAGGAGGAGGCAGAGGACCAGAGAGGGGCGGGGCCGTTGGGCAGGGGAGGGGGCATTTACCTGGCTGCTCGGGTGGGGATATCCCAGCCATCGGATCCGGAAGCAGAGGATGCAGCCAGGGAGAAGCTGAAGAAGGCTGTGCTGACTCCTGCGCTCCCAGCTGAGGGACCTTGAAATAGAACCTGGGAATAGGGTCTCTGGGGGAACTTTCAAGGCCCAGAGGAAAGGTAAGAGTCATGCTGAGATTTTGAAAGTCAGGTGGCCGAATCAGGGGTGAGGCCAGGTGCCAGGGGGCCGGGCCAAGGCTAAGGAGTGGGCTCAGGGCGCGGTTAGAAACAGAGAGCCATGGCCAGGGAACAGTCTGTGAAAGCCAGGGGAGAGTTAAGTGGAGCTTGCAAGAATGACCAAGGCATATGGGTGAGACTGTGGCAGGGCGAGGACTGGACGGGCATGGCTGAAGGTGGCCGGACCTGGCCAGAGCCTAAGGGACCAAGTTAGGGCTTGGATGTTGTTGTTGTTAGGTGCCATTGAGTCGGTACTGACTCATAGCGACCCTATGCACAGCAGAATGAAACACTGCCCGATCCTGGGCCAACCTCACTATTGTTGCCACGCTTGAGTCCATTGATGCTGCTACTTGGCCAGTCCATTTCTCCAGGGGTCTTCCTCTTTTTCTCTGACCCTCCACCTTACCAAACATGAGATCCTTCTCCAGCAACTGGTCCCTCCTTCTCCAGAGACTGGTCCGAAGTATGAGAGATGAAGTTTGGCCATCTTGGCCTCTAAGGAGCACTCTGGCTGCACTTCTTCCAAAAGGGAGCTCTGGTATTGTAGTGGTTATGAAATGGGCTGTGAACCTCAGGGTCAGCAGTTCGAAACCACCATCTATTCTGCAGGAGAAAGATGAGGTTTTCTGCTCCTGTAAAGATTTACAGCCTCAGAAACCCTATGCTATGAGTCAGAACCGACTCCACGGCACATAACAACAACAGGCTGAAGGCGAAACCTACATAGCCGTCTGTTAATGGTGTTCTGAGTTGTTAATTTTTTTGAAACTTTTTATTGTGAATTGAATGAAGGCTTACAGAGCAGATCATCAGTTTTACATCCAGCAAATCTCACACTTTGCTTCATCTCAATGATTGTAATCCCCTACATGGAATGACAGTTATTCCACTTTTTCTTTATGGTTCCTATTTCATTCCACCTTTCTTCCCAAGCACTCTGAACCTTGTCCTTAGATAAGTGTGTTGCCCTTTTGATCTGGAATGGTCGATCATTTCATGGTGAGCATATCTCGCTAGTGTTGTTGTCCCCCGCATATACCCCGAATCAACCAGGCTGAGCTCCGTTCCAGACCTGAAGGCTGACTGAGGCCCAGAAGCTCGGGTTCCCCCAGTCTCTTTATGACCAGTAAGCCCCTCCACCCCCTTTTTTAAAAAAAATACTTTTGAGTTTTTCCCCACATGTCTCCTGCTCTGTCTGGGGCCTTCTAATGTGATCCCTTGCAGAGTACTTGGTATTGATGTCTGGGCACCATCTAGTTCTGGTCTCTGAGTCATGGAGAGTGATATTATGTGTTCTGTTAGTCCACTGGACGAATTGATTCCAAGCCTCTTTAATTTTTATTGCTCTTCTTTTTTCCACACATGCAGAGACTAATAGTTTCAGCTGAGATGGCCGTTCATGGGCTTTTAAGATCCTCATCGATACTCACCAAAGTAGGCTGTAGAACATAGTTTTATGGACTCCGTTTTATGCCATTTGACCATGGTGTCCCCAGGGCTAATAGTCCTCAGAACTATGGTCCTGAGCCCCCAGGCTCAGCATGGGTTGTATATTTTTGACAACATTAACCCCAGCAGAGTCTTAGGAAAGGTTTCATAGAGCTGAATCTTGAAGGACAGATGACAGTTGGCCAGGGAGAGAAGGGAATTTGAGGGAGAAGGAACAGCAGGGACAAAGGTGAGGAGATGAGAGGGGCAGTGTGGGTGGCAAGTTTGAAGATCTTTGGAGACCACCAATGGTGAAGGGAATGCCTGGTGCATTGAGTCTGCAGTGATATGTTTGCCCCCTATCCTGCAGGGTCAGGTGGCAGTCATATCACCATCTCCCTTTCCCTCTTTGGGGCTGGGGCCATGTCTCTGGATGGAGCGAAGCCAGGTTCCCTGGCCCAGGAGAGAGTTTGGTTTGTTTATGAAGGGGCCACAGCAGCCTTGGGTGGCAGATGGGTATGAAAGTACTGCTGGCTTTCCTGGTTTGACAGCCACAGATTGCACTCACTTGTTGCCACCTCTTGGCTGTCACCACCAGGGTTTTTAATCCTCTTCATTCCTACTCCTTCCTGAAGTGAGGTCCAGACTGGTCCAGGATCAAGGACTGGTCTGGACTGCAGATCTTGGCCATCTCCCACCCCTCTTTCCCGCGATCTCACTGTGCCATGCTGAACTTCCTTGACAAGAGCTCAGATAACCCAAACCTACTGTTAGTGAGTCAAGTCCAGCTCATAGGGACCCTGTAGATAAAGTTTCAGAGGCTGCAAATCTTTACAGGAGTAGAAAGCCTCATTTTTCTCTTGCTGAGTGACTGGTGGGTTTGAATTTCTGTCCTTGCAGTTAGCAGTCCAATGCTTATCCTATCATGTCACCAAGGCTCCTAAAACTCAGGTTGTTGTTAAGTGCCATTGAGTTGATTCTGATTCACAGCTACCCTGTATAGGGTTTCCAAGGAACAGCTGGTGGGTTTGAACTGCCAATGTCGTGGTTCGCAATCCAGCGCTGCTCCTATAATGCCCCCAGGAGTAAGAGCTCAGGGATGAGGTGGCAAATGGTTTTTGCAGCCAGGACCTGGGCAGGAGGGGAGGACTATTGTCTACTGCTTCTGAGTCCTTTCTCCTCCTCCTTCATTTCTCCTTTGTTTCCAGATGATTGCACCCACCCCCATGGAGCGGAGGGGCCTCAAACAAAACCTCCTAATTGGTTGCCTTCATTTTAGTCTCTTTTAAAAAGGAGGCCTGGTGTCACAATGGTTAAGTGCTCAACTGTTAAAGGAAAGATTGCTGTTGGAACCCACCCAGTGGCTCCCTTCTTCTCTGTCACATGGGGTGGCTCTGAGTCAAAAGTCAGTTTGATGGCATACAACAAGCCCTTCCAGGAAAGACTGAATATGGGGGCAGAGGCAGGTGGAGCAAGAGGCAAGCCATTTTTCACTGTGATAACCAATATCAAGACTTGAAGGGAGCGGAGCAAAATGGGGAGGAAGGTGGGAAGCATGATACAATGTGTGTGCATGTGTGTACATGCATGCAGTCTGCTGTTAAGTCAGCTGTCTGCTTCTAGTGTAGCCTCATCACTTCTTAGCTGTGTGGTCTTAGGTGTGTGTCTTACCCTCTCTCAGCCTGAGGAGGATACCCTCTATATTGTTGAACCAGTGACTGAAATGCCTACTGAACTGAGCGCATCCAATCAAAAGCCCTTGTCTGTTTATATTTTCCTCCTCCAAGACTGGTTGCCTAGGATGGTTTATGGAGTTCTGTTGTAAAGAAAATACAAATTCTCACCTCGGGACCAATAAATAACAACCAGATAAAGGAGAAAGGATTGAAGTTGTCAAAGATTGCATTTTACTTGGATCAACCATCAGCATTCACGAAAGCTGCAGTCAAGAAATCAAACAACATATTGCATTAGGCAAATCTGCTACACAAGACCTCTTTAGAGTGTTCAAGAGGACTAAGGTGTGCCTGACCCAAGTTATACTATTTTCAATAGCCTCATATACATGTGAAACTTGGACAATGAATAAGGAAAATAGTAGAAGAATTGATGCATTTGAGTTATGGTGTTGGAGGAGAATATTAAAGGTACCATGGACTGCCAAAAGAACAAACAAATCTGTGTTGGAAGAAGTACAGCTAGAGTGCTCCTTCGAAGCCAAGATGTTGAGATTTTGTCTCTCATACTTTAGACATATTATCAGGAGGGACCAGTCCCTGGAGAAGGACATCATGCTTGGTAGAGTGGAGGGTCAGCAAAGAAGAGGAAGACCCCCAACGAGATGGATTGATACAATGACATCAGCAATTAGCTTAAGCGTAGCAACGATTGTGAGGTTGGCACAGGATCGTTG
>NW_006408828.1:2886496-2887680 GCF_000296735.1 Chrysochloris asiatica
AATTATGTGATAGATTGTATGGGAGAACATTAGCTTTACATTCATCCTATTGTGTATTGTTTCATTGCAATGGTTCCAGTCCCCTCCATGCATCATCAACCAACCAAAGGGTATATACCCTTCAAGCCTGCCCCCATCCCCCCCGGTCATCAGCACACAGCCTCTCTCCCTCTCTGTGTCTAGAGTCCCTAGCCGCTCCATCTCTCCACATCATCGTCTCTGCCTCCATCTCTGGTGTCACTGTTTCTCTGGGTAGGGTCCTGCACTCCACTCCTCTCCCTTGATGGTCCCATGGACCTCTGCTCCTGGGCTGCAAAATCAACCACTCCCCTCCTTTTGCTACAAAACATCTACCTTTACAATTCCAACCCTCACAATCAGTCCTGATAACAATTATTCACTATTGTACCACAAGAGACCTATCCTCATCTCCTTTCATCAGCCCCGCCAGACAGATTGGATACTACTCAGTGGAGAGTCTACCTTCCTCCATGCCCTCTGGATCTAGCTCCCTCTTGAAAGCTTTTAAGCCAGTCACTTCTTGCCTTTGTAGCCCCCCATTTTGGGTAACCAATGTCCAAGTTGCCCATCCCTGTCTACTCTGTGTATGGAGGGGGTGGGGATGATTTGTTCCCTCTTTAGAGCTACTGCATCCATAGGTGTAGGTCAAGTTCATCAAATTGTATCAGATTACTCTTTTTTCCCCTCTTCTTTCTTCTTCTAGTTGATCTCTGATCATCCAGTCATTGAAGCCAGGTCAAGTGGATATTATCTGCAAGTGTGGGTGTTCTTATGCATATGCCCTCTCTTCTTATCAGCTGAGTATTTCACTCTCCACTCTAGTCCTCTGTGGCTATGTCATTGACTCTGGGCCCAAGAGTCCCAGATCTTGCCACACTGCTGGCCAACCAGGTCTCCACCCAGGTTCACAGGAGTCTATTGAACGTTGTAGGGCTTAGCTTGCAGCTTCATTGCTGTTTTTCCCTCACTTCCCCTTATCAGTGATAAACATGGTCACCAATCAGAGTGCATGTCTCTTCCTGTATTCCCATTGAGTTTTAGTCTTGAAAGGCAGTTTGCCCTGAGGGGATCCGACCACTTGACTTAATGTCTCTCCTGGGCAAGCAACTTGCTTGTTCTTGTAGTAATCAGTCGGACTGTTGTTATTGTTTTGTATTTTTCCT
>NW_006408828.1:2913041-2922483 GCF_000296735.1 Chrysochloris asiatica
GGTCCCCGACACGTACATTCCATATTCTCATTATTAATGGATGCTTTCAGCTGTTTATTCTCATTTTGAGCTGTGCCCATCAGCAAATAAAGGTCTCAAAACTTTGCTTCATTTATGTTATTAAGGTCAACTCTACTTTGAGGAAGCAGCTCTTCCTCAGTCATATGTTGAGTACCTTCCAACCTGAAGGGCTCATCTTATGGCACTATATCAGTGTTTTTCAGCTACTCATAAGGTTTTCAGTGACTAACCTTTCAGAAGTTGTCCACCTCTCCTTCTTCCTATTCTATCTTAGTCAGTATAGAAGCCTTGCTGAAAGCTGTTCACCATAGGTAACCCTGTTGATATTCCTAATCTCTTTATCTTAATTTTCTTCTGTTTCAGCTTGAATTTGCGTATGATGGTCAGTTTGTCAGTTTGTCACTGGATTTGTTTTGGCTAATGATATGGAGCTTTTCCACCATCTCTTCCCACAGACCTAGTCAATTTGATTTCTGTGTTTTCAATCTGGTAAGGTCCATGCGTAGAGTCATCTTTTATGTTGTTTAAAAAAGTATTTGCAATGAAGAAGTCACTGGTCTTAACAAAACTCTATCATGTGACCTCCAACATCATTTATATCACCAAGGCCATATTTCCCAACTACTGATCCTTCCTCTTTGTTTCCAGCCTTTGCATTCCAATCATCAGTAATTATCAATACATTGTGATTGCATGTTTGATCAATTTCAGACTGAAGAAGTTGTTGTTGTTGTTAAGTGCCTTGAGTCAGTTCTGACCTATAGCAACACTATGTACAACAGAATAAAGCACCACCCAGCCCTGTGCTAGCCTAATACTTGCTGCTATGTTTCGGCCCATTGCTGCCGCCACTATGCCAATCTGTCTCACTGGGGGGCTTTCTCTTGTTTGCTGACCTTCCACTTTACCAAGCATGATGCCCTTCTCCAGGAACTGGTTCCTTCTGATCATATGTCTGAAATATGGAGTCCTGGTTTGGCACTGTAGGATAAGCACTGGACTGCAAGGTTGGTTTGAATTGCAAGGTCAGTGGTTCAAATTCACCAGCAGCTCCTTGGAAACCCTACAGAGGGTTGCTATGACTCAAAATCTACTTGATGGCACTTAACAAAACAACAACATGAGAGATGAAGTCTGGTCATCTTGCTGCACTTCTCCCAACACAGATTTGTTTGTTTTTCTGGCAGTCCATGGTACTTTTTAAAATTCTTCTCCAACACCATAACTCAAATGCATCAATTCTTCCCTGGTCTTCCTTATACACTGTCCAACTTTCACATGCAGATGAAACTATAGAAAATACCATGGCTTGGGGTCAGGTGCACTTTAGTCCTCAAACTAACATCTTTGTTCTTCAACACTTTAAAGAGGTTTTGTATAGCAGATTTGTCTAGTGCAACACATTGTTTGATTTCTTGACCGCTGCTTCTATGAATGTTGATGGTGGATTCAAGCAAAATGAAGTCTTTGACAACTTCAATCTGTTTTCCACTTATTATTTATTTGTCCAGTGGTGAAGATTTTTATTTTCTTTTCCTTGAGGTGCAACCCATACTAAAGGCTGTGGTCTTTGAGCTTCATCAGTATGTAGTTTAAGTCTTCTTTGCTTTCAGCAAGCAGGTTGAATCTTCTGCATGTCACAGGTTGTTAAAGAGTTTTTCTCTAATCCTGATGTCACATTTTTCTTCATATAATCCCACTTCTCAGACTATTTGCTCAGCATAGAGATTTAATAAATATGGCAAAAGAATACAATCCTGGCACACAACTTTCCTAATTTTAAGCCATTCAGTGTCCACTTGTTTTGTTTGAATGACTGTCTCTTGGTCTATGTACAGGTTCTTCATGAACACAATTAAGTGTTCTGGAATACTTAGTCTCCGCAATGTTGTCCATAGCTAGTCATGATCCATACAGTTGAAAGCCTTTGTAGTCAATAAAGCACAGGTAATCATCTTTCTGGTATTCTCTGCTTTCCACCAAGACCCATCTGACATCCACAGTGATATCCCTTATTCCACGTCCTCATCTGAATGCAATTTGAACCTCTGGCAGTTCCCTTCAATGCACTATTGCAGCCATTTAAAAATTATCTTTAGAAAAATTTTACTTTCAGCTGATATTAATGATATTGGCCAATGATTTCCACATTCTATTGCATTACTTTTCTTTGGATTGGGAAGAGGTTGGTAGAAATCTTCAATTTCCTCATCACTGGCTTTAGTAGTTGGTGCATAAATTTGAATAATAGTAGTATTAACTGATCTTCCTTGTAGGTGTATGGATATAATCCTATTACAGACAGCTTTAAGATAAATCTTGAAATAGTCTTTTTGACGATGAATGTGATATCATTCCACTTCAATTTGCCATTCCTGACATAATAAACCATATGGTTGTTAGATTGAAAATGGCCAATACCAGTTCATTTTAGCTCACTAATGCCTTGGATATTGACTTTTTTTTTAGGATATTTATCTCTATGTGTTCCATTTCATTTTTGATACCTTCCAATTTTCCTAGATTCATACTTCATACATTTCGTGTTCTAATTATTAATGGATGTTTACAGCTGTTTCTCCTCATTTTGAATTGTGCCCCATCATCAAATGAAGGTCCAAAACTTTAATCCATTCGAGTCATCATTGGGCAACTCTATTCTGAGGAGGCAGCTCTGCCCCAGTTGTGTTTTGAGTACCTTTAAACCTGAGGTGCTCATCTTCCAGCATGAGATACAAAATATTGTATCTGACAATATTTTGGTGCTATTCATCATGTTTCAGTGTCCAATATTCTGGTGCTTACAGTGTTCCCCTGCTATTCATAAGGGTTTCCAGTGGCTGAACATTCAGAAGTAGTCTGCCTTTCCTTCTTCCTAGTCTGTCTTCATCTGGAAGTTCAGCTGAAATCTGTCCACTATAGGTGTATCCTGCTGATATTTAAAATACCAGTGATATAGCTTCCAGAATTATAGCAACATTCAAGCCACCATGGTACGACAAACTTACAGACAAGTGGTATCTAGAAGACACAGTGAAGTATTATAATGAAATGTACAAAGACCTGAAATTAGAAGATCAAAAGGAAAGAACAAGTTCACCATTTCTCAAGATGGAATAACTGAAGAGGAAATTCAAGCCTTGGGTTAAATATTGAAGGAGTCTATGCACAGAATACAGGGTGTTGATAGAAGTATCAAAAGAAGATATAAAGAATCCATAGAAACACTGCACCAAAAAGTGTTGGCCGATGTGCAACTGTTTCAAGAGATAGCATATGATTAAGATCTGATGGTATTGAAGGAAGAAATCCAAACTATACTGAAGGCATTGGCCAAGAACAAGGCTCTAGCAACGGACTGAATACAAATTGAAACGTTTCAACAAACCGATGTGGTGCTGGATGCTCAGTCATTGATGTGAAGAAATTTGGAAGACCTAGCCAACTGATTGGAAGAGATCCATAGTTGTGTCCATTCCAAAGAAAGGTGACCCAATGGAATGTGGAAATTATTGAAAAATATCATTAGTACCACATGCAAATAAACATTTATTGAAGTTAATTAAAAAATGATTATAGCAGTACATTAACAAGATAGCTGCCAGAGATTCAAGGCAGATTCAGAAGAGGACATGAAACTAGAGATATCATTGCTTATTTTAGATGGATCTTGGCTGAAAGTAAAGAATACCAGAGAAACATTTATTTATCTTTTATTGACTATGCAAAGGCATTTGACTTTGTGTGGCTCGTAACAAATTATGGATAACATTGTGAAGAGTGGGTATTCCCGAATGCTTAATTATGCTCATGAGGAACCTGTACATAGACCAAGAGGTAACTGTTCAAACAGAACAAGGGTATATTGGGTGTTTCAAAATCAGGAAAAGTGTGTGCTACAGTTGTATTCTTTCACCATACTTATTCAATCTGTATGCTGATCAAATAATCTAAGAAGATGAACTATATGAAGAAGAGTGACATCAGGATTGGATGAAGACTCATTAGCAACTTGTGATATGCAGGTGACACAACCATGCTTGCTGAAAGTGAAGAGGACTTGAAATACTTACTGATGAAGATCAAAGACCACATACAACTTCCAGTATGGATTATACCTCAATATAAAGAAAACACACAACTGGACCAATAAATGACCTCATGATAAATGGAGAAGAGATTGAAGTTGTCAAATGCTTCATTTTACTTGGATTCACAATCAGCTCTCATGGAAGCACAGTAAAAAAATCGTATAACATTTTGTTTTAGGCAAATCTGTTGCAAAAGACTTTAAAGAGTTAAAAAGCGAAGATGTCACTTTTAGGACTAAAACTGCCTGACCTAAGCCTTGATATTTTCAATAGGACTCCTGGTGCGGTGCTATAGGATAAACACTGGACTATGAACCACAAGGCAGGTGGTTTGAGCTCACCAGCTGCACCTAAGGAACCCTATACAGGGTCACTATGAGTTGGAAATGACCTGATGGTGCTTAACAGCACAACATATGCATGTGAAAGTTGGACAATGACTAAGGAAGGCTGGGTAAGAATTGGTGCATTTGAATCTTGCTGTTGGTGAAACATATTGAAAGTACTGTGGACTTTCTCTCTCGTACTTTGGACATGTTGTTAGGAGGGGCCAGTCCCTGGAAGACATCATGCTTGATAAAGTGGAGCATAAGTAAAAAAGAGGAAGACCCCCAACGAGAGGGATTGACACAGTGGCAGCAGCAATGAGCTCAAGTGTAACAACTGTGAGGTTGGTGCTGGACTGCTGGACTGCTGGACTGGACAGGGTTTGGTTGTTCTGCATAGGGTTGCTATGACTGGACAACAACATTCTCTGTGTAGTTCATATTTTTGCATGCCACTGTTATTGGTATTTCTTTTTAGATTCTAATTTCTGATTGTTTATTGATAGTATATTGGAATACAATTTTTGGAAATAGTGACCTCATAACCGGAAGCTGTGCTAGACTCACTCTGAAGCTCTGCCAGTCACTGCGTGACCTCTTGGATGTGGAGTGACCACTGCATTTAGGCCAGAAGGGAACAACTGGAGAGACTGGACATTGTTTTGTTTAATGTAGTGGTCTTGGGTGAGTTTGATTGAGAATGGGAGGCCTAGGGGAGGTATTTCTCTGAAACTCCAAACCCAGGAGAAATCCCTCCTGGTTGCTATTTTTCATTCCTTCCCTCGGTGTAGATATTTAGGTGATACAAGGATCCCTTCTGTCTAGCCTCAGGAAAGCTGGCCCCAAAGATCAGCCCGAATGCTCTTACAAAGCATTTTCTCAATTACGAAGCCCCTTCTCAATCCTCAGAGTCCACCCTTTTCTTGCGCTGAGGTCTGAGAGGGACCATTTGCTGATTCTGTTGTTTCTATCTCACTTTCTCTTTCTACCTGTGGAAGAAGGAGAAGTAGGCTCAGGAGCAGAGTCGGGAGATTCCCTGGGCATTGCTCATTCATTTGATTTCCTTTTAGATGTGTTTGCTCACTTGCTTTTCTTTCTGTCCCAAACACCCACTGTTTCTCAAAGTTAAGACTTGCAAGGAGGATTTCAGGGAACTCAGTCCATCTGTGGGAACAGAGCCATGGCAGGAGGCAGGAACCCTGGATTAGGTAAATCTCTGCTCTTCCCTGGATTTATATGTATTTGTTGAGGAAACGGAATCAAGCAGCTGTGAGTTTCTTATTGCTCTGAGGATGAGGAATGCATAGCTCACCTGTCTTCCAGGTCTGGCACTGTGTTGGGCAGTGGCTGACCCTGGGTCTCTGGCAGGAGGACAGTGATGGTGCTGATAAGCACAGGCACTGCTCTATAGATACTGAGAGGCAGGGAGGGATGAACGTCGCCTGTCATGACCACGAGCGGACTCAGGGTGCTGCCTACATTGGCTAAGGCCATCAGGATGCTCAGACCCCTCTGCCTGTGGAGAGGAAGAGCACTTTGGTGAGGTCAGTGGGTCCTGTGGGTGCTTTCATGCTACCTGCCACTTCTTTTCACGCTCACTACAGGGTCAGGCGCTTGCACTTAACTTGGCTGAAAGGAAAGGTAGGAAGCAAGTGGCTTGAAAACTAGGAGGTATGTGTTCCAGTCCCAGTTGGAACCTGTGTGTGACTGTGAATAAGTCCCCAACCCACCTGTACCTTGAGCTCCAGACTATACATTTAACTTCCTACTTTACATCTTCATTTGAATGTTTAAGTTATGGTGTTGGAGAAGAATATTGAAAGTACCATGGACTGCCAAAAGAACCAACAGATCTGTGTTGGAAGAAGTGGAGCCAGAGTGCTCCTTGAAGACCAGGATGGCCAAACTTCGTCTCTCATACTTCGGACATATTGTCAGGAGGGACCAGACGCTGGAGAAGGATATCATGTTTGGTAAGGTGGAAGGTCAGAGAAAAAGAGGAAGACCCTTAGCGAGGTGATTGGCAAAGTGGCAGCATCAATGGGCTCAAGCGTGGCAACAATCGTGAGGTTGTCCCAGGACCGGGCAGTGTTTTGTTTTGTTGCGCATAGGGTCGCTATGAGTCGGTACCGACTAAATACTAACAACAACAACATGTTTTATACGGTCTGCTGAGCATGCGCCTCCCTTATCTCAGTAGGGCCACTTCCAATCATCCACCTGCTCAAGTCAGGTTACTAGAAATTGTCTTGGATGTTTCCTGTTCCCTTGTTCTCCCACATTCAACAGATAAATCTGAATGGCTCTTCCAAAACCATTCAGAGTCAGTTCCCTTCTATCTCTACAGTCATTGCTCATCACTTAACTTCAAACCACTCTCATCTTTTGTCCACGGGGCTGCTGTAGTCTAACTGGTTTCCCCATTTTTATTGTTGACCTTGGCCCCTTCTTCCTCAGCCTATTCTTCATGCAGAAGCCAAAGCAGTCTGCTAAAATCATAACTCATATCATTCTACTCCTTGCCTAAAACCACCCAGCGATGTTCCATTGTATTAGAATGAAATCCTACTTCCATATAAATCCCTACCTGATTTGACCCTTGCCTATATCCATTTCTATGTTGTGCCCTGATCTTTTGTTTCCGCCTTGAAGCCTTCAGATTTGCTGTTCAGCTTTGATCATGACCTGGAACTTTACCTGATTACCCCCATCATTTAAAGCAGCTTTCCAGCTTCTCATTTCTCTTGATTTTTTCACCTTAGGTGCAGAAGCTCGAGTAAATCATATGTCTTAGTTTAGGACCCTCTGTTATCACTTGTCTTGCAAGGTCCTCCTTTTTTCTCCCTTCAATTATTTATTGCCCTTCATCATCAATACCAGTTGCCATCAAGCCAACTCTGACTCATGGTGATTCCATATGTGTCAAAGTAGAATGGTACTCCATATGGTTTAAAGAGGTGTTCTGCAGCAGATTTGCCTAAGAAAGTACATCCATCCTTCGATTACTTGATGGCTTCTTCCATGAGTGTTGTTAGTGAATCCAAACAAAATCAAGTCTTTGACAGCCTCACTCTTATCTCCATTTACCATGATGTTATTTATTGGTCCAGTGGTGAGGATTTTGTTTTCTTTACACTGAGATGCAACCCATACTAAAGGCTGTGGTCTTTGATCTTCATCAGTAAGTATCTTATGTCCTCTTCACTTTCAGCAAGCAAGGTTGTATCATCTGCATATCTCAGGTTGTTAATGAGTCTTCCTTCAATCTTGGTGCCACATTTTTCTTCATAGAATACATTTTTTTCGGATTATTTGTTTAGCTTACAGGTTGAATAAGTATGGTTGAAAGAATACAATCTTAGCACACATCTTTCCTGATTTTGAACCAATTTGTGTCTCCTGGTTCTATTCTAACAACTGCCTCTTGGGCTATGTACAGGTTCTTTTTGAGTATAATTAAGTGTTCTGGAAAACTCATTCTTTGCAATGTTATCCATAGCTTGTCATGATCCATACAATCAAAGGCCTTTGTATTGTCAATAAAGTACAGGCAAATGTTGCAGACCATCCAGACCCGGTCAGGAGTTCGAGGCCCTGTGGGCCCAAGTGTTGCAGACCATACAGCCCACAGGCTCTGAGGAACAGACTCTAGCCACCTAGCAGATATAGCAAACTGTTTTTTCTCTTAGTATTCAGTTATGTTTATTATTAATTGCATGCTTGAAGCCCTGATATCCACAGATAAATGTAATATTTTCCTAAAGCCGAGACTGTAAAGGTTTCAAAGGTAAAGCTTTTCTCCCAAGGATTAACTAAAAATAGTTTGGCTACTTCCCGGTTCTTTGTTCTAAGGACAAAAAGATTGCCGTCTTAAAGTGTTTCCAGGTGCAGGCCATTCAACTGGGCTCCTGAAAACCTGGCTCAGGAAGCCAACAAGTGGGACTCCTCCCAAGCCTTTTGACCTTCCTTCTCACCTTCCCCCAACTGAACTCAGGTGCTATGGATATGTTAATTGAGCCTGAGAAACCAAGTTGTGGGCCTGGGATTCGAACCTGTGAATTATGATGTAAAGTTGCCTGAATGTCTAGAAAATTATGTATGTTAGCTGTACCTTGTCTTAGTCCCTCCCAGCTTGGTGTAAGGCTCCTCCCCTAAATAAAATGGAGGTGCAGGCTGAACCAGGTGTGCATTGCAGCTTGGAGAGTGTGCATTATGACTGGCAAGGCGTGCATTACAGCATGCAGGGGGCTCAGTCCAGCATTGCAACCATACTGCCTGTTTAGCCAAGATGTTTACTATGCAGGATATTACGGCCTTCATGGCTGAGATGTTTGCAATGCAGGATCTGCCTGATGCCAGTCCCACATCCATTCTGGTTTCCGGGTGTCTCTTTGTCTCTCTCTTTGTGTCCTTGTGTGTCTTTCTATATCTTTATCGCTGCCAGATATCCCCACCTCGTGAACCAAACACCTATGTCGAGGCAGGTCCCCGGCAGGCAAACATCTTTCTGGTATTCTCTGCTTCCAGCCAGGATCCATCTGATGTTAGTAATGATATCGCTCAATCCATGTCCTTGTCTCAGTCCAGCTTGAATCTCTGAGAACTCCTTGTCAATGTACTGTTGCAGCCATTTTTGAGTTATCTTTAGCAAAATTTTATTTGCATGTGATATTAATGACATTATCCAATGATTTCTGCATTCCATTGGGTCACCTCTCTTTGTAATGGGCACAAATATGGATCTCTTCCAGTCAGTTGGACAGTTGTCTTCCGAATTTCTTGGCATAGGTGAGTGTCTCCAGTGCAACATCAATTTGTTGAAAGATTTCAGTTTATATTCCTTCAATTTCCCATGCCTTGTTCTTTGCCAATGCCTTCAAAGCACTTTGGAATTCATCATTCAGTATTATTGGCTCTTGATACTATGCTACCTCTTGAAATGGCTGAATGTCGACCATTTCTTTTTGGTACAGTGACTCTGTATATTCCTTCCATCTTCTTTGG
>NW_006408828.1:2923693-2925522 GCF_000296735.1 Chrysochloris asiatica
AGATGTGGTCAATTTGATTTCTGTGTATTGCATCTGGTGAGGTCTATGTGTATAGTCTTTTTTATGTTACTTAAAAAAGGTGTTTGCAATGAAGAAGTCATTGGTCTTGCAAAATTCTATCATACAATCTCCAGCATCGTTTCTATCACCAAGGCCTCATTTTCCAACTACTGATCCTTCCTCTTTGTTTTCAACCTTTACATTCCAATCACTAGTAATTGTCAATACATCTTGATTGCATTGTGATCAAGTTCAGACTAAAGAAGTTGGTAGAATTCTTCGATTTCATCCTCCCTGGCTTTAGTGGTTTTGTGTAAATTTGAATAATAGTGGGATTAGCTGGTCTTCCTTGCAGGAGTATGGATATTATCTTATCATAGACAGCATTGTACTTCAAGACAGATCTTGATATATTCTTTTTGGTGATGAATGAGGTGTCATTACTCCTCAATTTATCATCTCCAGTATAATAAAAACCATGTGATTGTCAGATTCAAAATAGTCAATACCAGTCCATTTCAACTCACTAATGTCTAGGATGTCAATGTTTACGTGTTCCATTTCAAAATTTCCAATTTTCCTAGATTCATACTTCGTACATTCCATGTTCCGGTTATTAGGCTAATGGTGGTGGTGGTGGTGTGCCATGGAGTTGGTTCTGAATCATAGTTTCCCTGTATAGGGTTTCTGAAGCTGTAAATGTGTAAATAGGTAAGCAGAAATCCAAGCAAATCCAAATACACTTGCCCAACTGTTTTCAAATGGCATTTCCATAAGGTAGGCCCTGGCTCAAATTCTATATAGGAAGTTCCCATTGCTGTCAAATAACTCCTGGCCCCTTTGCTAATGAAGTTCTGGTAGCTTGGCTTCCTAGTCTTCATCTCCTCCAGCTTCTCACCATCAGTTCTCCTGGTGCCCTCACATCACTGGTGAAGTACTTTGGCTACTTCCTCTGCTGATCCAGTGCTGCAGCTGTAAGGTCAGATTTCTCCTTCATTCCTTCCCTTCTGTCTCCTTGGTGTATTTTATACTGTGAATGTTTAATGGTATCAGTTTCAGAGCTGTGTTGTGTGTTGTGTGTGGCTCTGGCCTTTGAATGAGTCTTAACACCCGCTCCCCGACCCGCAACCCCCGCAGGCCTCAGCAAAAAGCCTGATACAGATTGATCTGTGCAAAGAGGTTGAGTGGTTTTGTGGTATTCCCAAGGGCTTGAATCTGCCAGACCAAGTGGATAAGTTCAGCTTTCTTAAGATCTTAAGAACTTTCTGATCCTGCTTCAGTTTCTGTTCCAATGTGGGTGCAAACTTGCTTTTTAAAGCCCTTCGGATCACATCAATGTTGACACCAAAGCTTTCAGCCAACCTGGGAACTGACCAGAATTCTGTAAATTCCACATGTAAACACAGGATCTGCTTCAGAGCAATCCACATCAGGCCCCTGGGCAGGGCGCCTGAAGCTTCCATTTATTTGCTTCTGAATTTTCTGGAATTGGATTGCTTTTTTTCTGTTGTTTCAGGAGGCTGAGGGAGAGAACCATTAGCATAGGCCGTGCCTGAAAGCAAGAATAGGTAGTTGGAGAGCTTCAGACAAACTCACCGGTGGGGTGCCCAGTCTTTTTCTCTTTGTAAGTTAATTCTTCATTCTTCTTGGATCAACTATCAACACTTGTGGAAGCAGTAGTCAAGAGATCAGACAACATATTGCATTGAGCAAATCTGCTGCACAGGAACTTCTTAAAGTGTTGAAGAGCAGAGATGTCAGTTTGAGAACTAAGGTGCGTCTGACCCAAGCCATGGTATTTTCAGTAACCTCATATGGATATGAGAGCT
>NW_006408828.1:2925921-2928676 GCF_000296735.1 Chrysochloris asiatica
CCAACTTGATGGCACCTGACAACAACAAGTTAAAGGCAATTGGGCCATGTTTAGATCTGTTGTGTATGGTCACAGAAATCTAACATAGTAATGGCTCAGAAGCATGCAGAACCCTAAAACGATGATGAACTATGTCAGATTGCTGAACACTTGCTACTTCAGCCCAGACACCTGAGAAGAAACAAGGGCTGCTGCAGATGTGGCAGCTGGACGCCCAGTGCCGAGGGAGTGCACCCGGAGGGAGCTAGCGCCTGCTCTTCCTGTTCCTCTGGCTCCCAGTCAAAATCTGTGTCTGGTTTGCTGTGCGTAGGGCCTGGGCCCTCCACACCTGGGGCTGAAAGCTCAAAGCAAGCAACAGCAATGTGGACACCCTTGCCCAGAAAGAAGCTCAGAGCAATGCCCTTGGCGAGGAGAACAACTTTCCACCAGCGTTCAATGCAGCAACACCCTGGATATAGGATTCTTGGTTGGCAATTTTTTTCTCTCAGAGTTTATATATGTCATTCCATTGTCTTATGCCTGCATGATATTAGCTGAGAAATCAGAGCTTAGTTTTATTAATAAGTTATGTTTTGTAGGTATCTTTTCATTTTTCCTGAGCTGCTTTCTTGGTCTGTGGTTTTGAAAAATTTGACTATATCTTGGTTTTTCTTTTAGGGTCTATTCTGTTTGGAGTTCATTCAGCTTCTTGAATGGCTATCATCTTGTCTTTCATGATGTTAGGGAAGTTTTCTTCCAACAACTCTTGGACAATGTTCTCTATGGGTTTTTTTTTTTTTGTTTCTTCCTGTTTTGGAATTTCAATCCCACTTAAGTTACTCTTCTTGGTAATGTGTCACATTAATCTTAGTCTTTCTTTGAAGTCTTTTCTTTTTTTCTGATTGTTCCTCTAGCAGATGAGTAGTGAGAGATTTTTCTTCAAGCTCAGTAGTTCTGCCTTCCATTGCTCCAATTCTACTTCTTTGTCCTTCAGCACACTATTGCTGAAGTCTTAGTGTTAATCTTCTAGCTTTTTGATCGTTGTTTTAGTATGGTTCCCATTTTTTTCATTTATTTTGTCAGTTTATTTCCTGAATTCTTCTAAACTTTTGCCCATGGTTTCCTTGATTTCATCTGCAGTTATCTTGATGAGTCTTTCTATCTGTTGAAGTTGCCTTATTAGCGTTCTTTGAAATTCCTCTCAGGTTGTTCTGATACAATTTCTGGTGTCATATTTTCTGAGTCTGTATTTGATCACTTGTTTGAGGCCCACATGTAAGCTGAAATTGTTTTCTACGAGATATTGTAGTGTTGTATTAATATTCGATGGGTGATTGCATATTGGTGTGTTCTCAGACACACATACCCTGTCTCCCAGTGGCTGTGGTCGAAGCAGAAAGTGTGAATGTAATTAGTTCTTTCTTCACTGTTTGTGTAGTGTAGTTGAGGATGGGTTCATGTGCCCCCAGAAGCAGGCCCATGTCTCTGGCTACCAGGAGGGCATGGGAGCAAGAGAGAACTGTATTTCTTTGTTGCCAACCTCCAGCAGTATCCTGTGCCTGCAGGTTGCTGTATGGACAGCTGTTCACAAAAGTCCAAGATGGTGGTATCACTCCCTAAGAACCACCTCTCTGGCTGCTTCTGTTCCATTTCCTCTTTCAGTCAGCATTCAGTCCACCCCTCTGTCTTATCCTCTAGTGCTCAGGGTCCCAGGACCACCATCTGTATTTGTTTCATTTGTTCTCCTGTGTCTTTGTTGTAGAGGGCTGGTTCAGTACATTTGCCTACTCTGCCATCCTACCCTGGCTTCCAGAATAGCTTTGAATTTATAAATGAACATCAGGATGATTATGTTGTTATGATTATGTTGTTAATGATGATTAACATTATGTCACTTATGAGTTGACATATTTTGAATTTTTCTATCAATGGAGATGGTATATTTATTTAAGTGTTCTTTAATACGTTTAATTAAAAGAAACAATTCTTCAAAGTATATGTATATATATTTAAAGTTATACTAATATTGTTGTTGTTGTTGTTGTTAAGTGCCATCAAGTCAATTCTGACCCATAGTGACCCTGTGTAAGGTTTCCAAGGAGCAGCTGGTGATCTTGAACCACTGACTTTGCAGTTCAAATGACTTTGCGGTCTGATGCATTAGCCCACAGCGCCACACCAGGGCTCCTACTAATATTAGAAATTGCAATTTATTTTTGAATTGACCTTGCATTCAGCTACCTTGTCAAGCTTCACTATTCTTAATAATTTTAGATTTTTATATAGACAATCTGTGTCATACTGTAGGATTAGCACTCAACCATAAGGTAGGTTTGAACCACAAGGTGGTTCAAAATCACCAGGTGCTCCTCTGAAACACTACACAGCGTCGCTGTGAGTGAGAACTCACTTGACAACAACAGCAACAACTTCTCTGGCAGTTTTGATTGTTTTCTTTCCACTTTTTAAAATTTTATTTCTTATTATCCCAGGACAGTGACCATACTCTAAGTTAATGTTTAATAGTGGAAAGAATAGTGGAAATACTCGTCTTGCTCCTGCTTTTAAGGAAAAGATTCTAATGTCTCATTATTAAGAATAATATTTACTGTGGATTTTTAGCAGATATCCCATATCAAGTTATGTTTTTTTTTTTTTTTTATTCCTCTTTACTAAGAATGTTTTAAATGGACACAAATTTTTATTAAATAATTTTCTTCATTTACTGGGGTTGTTGTTGTTAAGTGCTGTCAAGTTGGTGCTGACTCATAGCAAT
>NW_006408828.1:2930246-2931695 GCF_000296735.1 Chrysochloris asiatica
GCTCATACAGAACCTGTACATAGACCAAGAGGCAGCCATTTGAACAGAAAAAGGGAATACTGAGTGGTTTAAAATCAGGAAAGATGTTCAGCAGAATTATATCCCTTCACTATACTTATTCAGTCTATATGCTAAGCAAATTATCTGAGAAGCTGAACTATGAAGAAGAACAAAACATCCGGATTGGAGGAAGACTTATTAATCAGCAACCTGTGATATGCAGATGACAACCTTGCTGAGAGAGAAAACTTGGAGCACTTACTGGTAAAGATCAAAGTCTGCAACCTTCAGTGTGGATTACACTTCAACATAAAACAAAAGTTCTCACTAGTGTACCAATAAGTAACCTGTAAGTGGAGAAAAGATTGAAGTTGTCAAGGATTTCTTTTACTTGGATCCACAGTCAATGCCCATGGAAGAAGCAGTCAAGAAATCAAACAGTGTATTGCACTGGACTATAAGTATCTATTAATAAACAGAACATGGGTTGTATGAAGTATGAATTAAGGAAAACTGGAAGTTGTGAAAAATGAAGTGGAATGAATAAAGATTGGTATCTTAGGCATTACTGAGCTGAAAAGGGCTGATATTGGCCATTTTGATTCAGGGAATCCTATGGTTTACTATTGTGGGAATGACAAATTTAAGATGAATGGTGTCAAAATTCATCGTCAAAAAGAACATTTCAAGATCTGTCTTGAAGTACAATGCTGTCTGTGATAGGCTAATATTGATGCACCTACTAGAAAGACCAGTTAGTACTACTGTTATTCAAATGTATACATCAACCACTGAAGCCGGCGCTGATGAAATTGAAGAATTTTACCAACTTCTTCGGTCTGAAATTGATCAAATATGCAATTAAGTTGTATTGATAATTTATTGGTTATTAGAATATAAAAATTGAAACAAAGAGGAAAGATGACTAGTTGGAAAATATTATATTGTTCATAAAAATGATGCTGGACATTGTAAAAGACTGTGAGGTTGGTTTGAACCACAAGGTCGACGGTCCAAACTCACCAGCTGCTCCTTGCAAACCCTGTACAGGGTTGTTATGGGTCAGAACTGACTTCACGGCATTTAATAAAACAACAATGACTTATTCATTGTAAATACCATTTTTCAACAATATAAAAGGCGACTATACACCTAGACCTCACCAGGTGGAATAGACAAGAATCGAATTGACTACATCTCTGGGAACAAATGATGGAAAAGGTCAGTATTATCAGCCAAAACAAGGCCATGGGCAGACTGTGGAATAGACCATCAATTGCTCACTTGCAAATTCAAGCTGAAAGAGAAGAAAATTCAAATAAGTCCATGAGAGTCAAAATAGGACTTTGAGTATACTCTCACTGAATTTAGAGAGCAAGAACAGAATTGATGCATTAGACATTAATGGAATGGAAGACTAGAAAAGTTGTGGGATGACATCAAGAACAT
>NW_006408828.1:2933095-2934703 GCF_000296735.1 Chrysochloris asiatica
AATCAATGTAATGAAACAAGCTATATGAATGGTTGAATGTGAAGCTGATGATGTGCCCTGTAAACTTTCACTCAATCCACAATAAAAACATTTATTAAAAACAAAAAAGACAGGTAAAAAAGAAAAGACTAAAGTGGAGAACTAATGGAACATGTTAACGTCCATGACTCTGACCAGAACTAGATGATTCTTGGCTACCACTATCAACTGCTATCAAAGGGATCACATTTAGAAGGTCCTGGATAGAGTGGGAGAAAATGTGGAACAAAATTCAAATTTATAAAAAAAGAGACAGCATTTACTGGTCAGAAAAAGACTGGAGGAACTCGAGACTTTAGCTCTTGACTATCCTTCAGGTCTGGAAAGGAACTCATCCTCATGGCTCAATTTTCAGGCAAGCAGTAGATAGGTATATTGGGCGAGCAACAACACTGTTAGTGTATGTTCACCATGGACTGGTCAATCATTCAAGGTCAAAAGGGCAACATTCACAAAGTTGAGAAGGGATGGGAATGAAGGTTGAATGGAAATAGGAGCCTCAGGGTAGAAGTGGGATCACTGTGTTGCAGGGAAAGGATTGCAATCATTGAGATGAAACCAAGTGTGTGATTTGTTGAATGTCGAACTGATGATCTTGTCTGTAAACCTTCACTGAATTCACAAAGAACTGGAGAGACCTAGATGAAGAATGCTGAAAAACAGTAGCTTCACAGTTTGTATTTTTGTTTATTAAAGGTCCTGGTGTAGTTCTGTGGGATAAAGCACTGGACTGCAACGTTGGTTTGAACCACAAGGTTGGTGGTTCAAACTTATCAGTTGCTCCTTGGAAACCCTATGCAGGATTGTTGTGAATTGGAATGGACTCAACAGCACTTAGCAACAATATGATATTTTAGCAAGAAAAAAACAAAACAAAACCCCCCTACAAAAAACCAAAGTGGATATCAGAAGAGACTCTGAAACTTGTTCTTGAGCACAGAGAAACTAAAAAACTGGACAAAATGATGAAGTAAAAGAGCTGAACAGAAAATTTTGAAGGCAGCTTGAGAATACTCAATCAAATATTACAATGAAATGTGCAAAGATCTGGTGTTAGAAAACCAAAGGGAAGAACAAGCTTAGCATTTCTCAAGCTGAAAAAGCTAAAGGAAAAACTGAAGCCTAGGTTGCAATACTGAAAGATTCTTTGTTCAAAATATAGAATGATGGAGAAAGCATCCAAAGAGAATGGAAGGTATATACAGAGTCACTGTACCAAAAAGATTTGGTCAGTGTTCATTTATTTCAAGAGGTAGCATATGATGAAGAACTGATGGTGTTGAAAGAAGAAATCCAAGCAGCACTGAAGGCTCTGAATGAAAACAAGACTCGAGAAATTGATAGAATACAAGCGGAAATGTTTCAACATACAGATGCAACTCTAGAGGCGCTTAGTCATCTATCAAGAAATTTGGAAGACAGCTACCTGACCAAAAGATGGGAAGAGATCCATATTTGTGCCCATTCCAAAGAAAGGTGACCCAATGGAATGTGGAGAGAAATGAACCATATCATTAGTGTCATATGCAAGTAGTATCTTGCTGAAGATGACTCAAAAATGATTGCAGC
>NW_006408828.1:2936523-2946665 GCF_000296735.1 Chrysochloris asiatica
TATGAACTAGAACCTACTTGATTGCACCTAACAACAACAAAGCAGTCTTGTTTTTCTGGGATAAGTCTATCTGGTTATAATGCATTCACTTTTTTTTGTATCTTGTCAGATCAATTTTTTGTTTAAGATTTTAAATCTATGTTTATGAGTGATATTAAACTGTAATCTTCCTTTTAGAAATGATTTCTCTTTAGCTCCATTAGCAAGTGCCTGAGATGATGCTCTCTCTCTCTCGCTCTCTTTTTTGGGGGGGGGAAACGTTTGTATAAAGCTGGAAGATTTATTCCTTTACAGTGTGATGCTGTTGTTGTTAAATGCCATCAAGTCTGTTCCAACTCATAGAGACCCTGGATAAGGCTTCTGAGGAGCATCTTGGGGATTTGAACCACTGACCTTAAAGTTAGCAGTCCAGTGCTTATCCTATAGCACCCTACCAGGAGTTCACAGTGTGGTAGAACTCACTTATAATATTACCTGGACCTGGTGTTTTCTTTGTGACAATGATTTAGAGTATACTAATTAAATTTTAGAGAAGAATATTAAAAGTACCACGGGCTGCCAGAAGAACAAACAAATCTGTCTTGGAAGAAAAACAGCCAGAATCCTCCTTGGAAACCAGGATGCAAGACTTGGTCTCTCATAGTTCTGGAGAAGGACATCTATACTTGGTAGAGCAGAGGGTCAATGAAAAAGAGGAAGACCCCCAAGGAAATGGATTGACAAGTGGCAGCAGCAATGGGCTCAAGGGTAACAACTGTGAGGATGGCACAGGACTGGGCAGGGTTTCATTCTGTTGTGCACAGGGTCACACGGAGCTGACTGAATGGCACCTAACAACAACAGTAACAACTAAACCTTTGAGATTTTTTTTTGTCTCTTGGACATGTTCTCAGAAGGGACCAGTCCCTGGAGAAGAACATTATGCTTGGTAAAGTGGAGGATCAGCCTCCAAAAAGGAAGACTCTCAAGGAGCTAGGTTGGCACAGTGGCAGCAGCATTGAGTTCAAGTGTAACAGCGATTTTGAGACTGGTGCAGGACTGGGCAGTGCTTTGCTCTGTTGTGCATAGAGTCTCTGTGAGTTGGAATCGACTTGATGGCACATGACAACAACAACAATGATCAAACTTTTACTTTTGAACTAATCTTCCTATATTATTTCTTAAGGAATTTGTCAATTTCATCTAACAATTTAAATTTATCACCACAAACATGTTCACTGATTTCTTTTATCTTCTTATTCAATCTAGAGCTGTAATTGTGTTCTGTTTTTATTCCTAATATCATTTGTTCGTGTTTTCTATACTTCATCATGACTATTTTTATCAGGGATTTGTCCATTTCATGGATCTTTTAAAGATCAAATTTTTGTTTTGTTGAACCTCTGTGCTATGTCTTTCTTTTGGCTTGGTTGATTTCTGCTTCTATTATTATAATTATCCTTGTTTTACAGGTAAGGTAATTGAGCATTTGGACCAGGCATTTTGGCTCCTGAGTCATGTTCCTAACCAATTACACATTTGTGTCTTAAAATCTATTTTGACTTATTAAAATATCTACTTATCTTTTTTCTGGTTAATATTTCCCTGATATGTTTTCTTCCGTCTCTCACACAGCTAACATTTTCATATACTAACATTTTAAATGAGTCTTGTAAACTGCAGGAACTTATAAAAGATCCACTTAGAATATCTTTGTCTTTTAAATGGCAATTTTAATCCATTTACATTTATTGTGGTCACTGATATAGTTGAATATACTTAAGTATATAATTGAATATACTTATTTTTTGTACTGGTCTTGCGTTTGTATGTTTTGCTTTCCTTTCTTGTCTTAAAAAAAAAGTGATTGACCTTTGTGCCCTTTTTGGTTGGAAGTCTTCTGAGTGCTCTGGTGTCTAATTGTCTAGTTACAGGAGTCGTCCCCCAAACCCCACTTACCGCATTACTGTGGGGAACAGCTCCCCTATGTAGATAACTATGCAGTTGGTAGATGCAGAAAGGCAGCATTTCCCTAACACAGCCATTGTGATGCGGAGAAATAACTGGTCTAGAAGGGAATGAAATTGATGAGAGGGTGATGAGAAACGGTTAGCTGGGCCTTTCCCACCCTTCTAGGTAACTGTATTCATACTTTGGACATATTGTCAGGAGGGACCAGTCGCTGGAGAAGGATATCATGTTTGGTAAGGTGGAGGGTCAGAGAAAAAGAGGAAGACCCCCAGCGACTCGATGGTACCTAATAACAACAACAACAAGGTAACTGTATTGGGCCAATAATGGGGCTAGGCATAGACAAGGACCAGCACAGGAGAAAAGGTGGGGTATGTACTCTTCAAGGGGTACCAGTGAATAGGCCAGAATGCAGAGCCTGACATTAGCATTGAGCCCATTTGGGTAAGCCTACAGCCCAGTGAGTTTGTGGACAGAAATATCAGGAGATAAAATGTCAGGTCTACAGCTGCAAAGAGTAGCTGAATCAGGTAGATATTTGTCCCCAGTATTTGCAGACTCATGATCACACCATAAAAGCTGAAGAATACTGTGGAGCTACGGCAGAAGAGATGGACGCTCTGGGTATAACCATGGTACATTTACATAGCAATTGCTGCTCAAGTTGGTCTTGAACCTGTTCACTCCCCTGCAATATATATATATTTTAAACCTTTTAGTTGCAGATAAGAAAATCTTCCCTAAATTCTGAAAGATAGAATGCTATCTAATGGATACAGATGCTATTTTAAAATCACCTAGGAGAAAATATTTAAAAATTAGCAATAGGCTCTCTTTCTTCCTCTCCTTCCTCCCTCCCCTTTTTTGGCTTTAAGAGATTTGTTTTGATATCAGCTGATTGGGGTTTGGGGTATTCAAATAATATTGCTAAGAAGGAAGAATTTATTTAATGACTGGTGTTCTGACTCTCCTCTTCTTCTCACCCTTGCTAACCTGTCCTGTTTTCTCAGTATGCATGTCAGTATGCTGGCTTATTTATCTCCTGCCTGAACTGGATGGACTTACCACAGTGGCAAGGAGCAGAGAAAGAGACGGTGAATGGCAGGGTGGTGCAGCAGCTGCAGTGTTGAGATGTGGGCTTGGTTCAAACTCACGTCCTTCTGCAGGTTGGTCTGGACCACCTGCCAGGATAGGCAAGGCTCAGGGCCTGGGATTCCCTATGGGACCCTCCCCTGAGTCCCTACCTTAGGAAGCATCAGATGTCCTGATTTGTGGGGAGAGAGTAGGGGAAGTTACAGGAGGTCTTGGGGTTCTCACTTCCGTACTCAGGTTGGCCCCTTCTTCCTGTTTTCCATTCATCCGGGCCATTCTCTGCAGGACCTGCAGGGTGAGGTCCAGTCTCCCAGAGCAGGAATACCAGAGGGCAGACTCAATGAAGAATCTGTGAGGGGGAGGTGGGCAGGCTTCCTCTGGGTTAGCAGATCAAGTCATGCCCTCTTGAGAAGAGCACTATCAGGGCAGGAAGGTGTGTTGGAGGGGTGGGAAGAATTCTGGAAGAATCCTATGTGTTAGGAGTTCTGGCTTCTACTCCCAAGATTGCTATTCTTCTTGGGAAAGTTGCAAAAGTCCCACCCCTCTTGGGGTCATGCCTTCTTCACCTGTTAAATTGGGTCTTAGTTCTTTCTGCTTTGATGCTGGGAGGAGCTAGGAAGTGCTTTAAGATGTGCTTGTGGCACTGTCGGATAAGGACTAGACAGCAAGGTCACTTTAAACCACAACATTGGCGGTTCAAACTCATCATCTGCTCCTCAGAAACCCTATACAGGGTTACTATGAGTCCGAACGGACTCACTGGTGGCACTTGACAACAACAACAACAATGCCTATCTATAGAGTCTTGATGTGGTGCTATAGGATAAACACTGGACTGTAAGGTCGGTTTGAGCTGCAAGGCCCATGGTTCAAACTCCCCATATGCTATTCGGAAACCCTATATAGGGTTGCTGTGAGTTGGAACTGACTTGACTGCATTTAACAACAAGAACAGTGCCCATCTATGGCTTATTATGAACCCTCTACCCACCCTTAAAGGAGCTCTGGCAGCGTAGTGGTTATGAGTTGGGCATCTAACCTCAATGTCCATAGTTCAAAACTCCCAGCCATTCCTCGGGAGAAAGATGAGGCTTTCTGCTTCCATAAATATTTATAGCCTTGGAAACCCTAGACACCTTCTGTATGAGTTGGAACAGATTCCAAGGCACACCACTACCACCACCACCACTCCCCACCCACCCTTAGATCCCACGTACCTCGAGTAGATGAAGATGATAAAGAAGGGCAGAGACACTATCAGCTGCAGGATGCACCATTGGGGAATGGCATAAGTGATACCAGCCAAGAAGAACTGGCCCAGACTGGGGACAAATCCAATTAGGGGTCCCAGAACTGGCCGGCCATGGATTGGCAGCCACTCCATGTCTGGGAAGAGAAACAGAACTCAGGTAAAAGTTAGGACGTGTGTGGTTTGTATGTATGTGGGCAGCAGTAGCCACCTCAAAGTGGATGAGGAACCTCATATTGGAACAGAAGAATGTGTTTCTCAAGCTCAGTCCAACTCTTTCACTGTGGGCTCTTTAGGGGGTAAGGCAGGCAGAGTTTGATCACAGACTAGGTTCGGTGTATGTCTGTGTTATTTAGTGGAGCAAGGAATTGACTGGAACAGGCTCTGAGTTTCCAGACATGCTCTTAATCAGTGTTTCCAACCCCAACATTTGTATTTATCAGCTTCTTTTTATTTATCTGCGTACAGCCACAGTTTCTTCAACTCATTTTAATTTAACAAACATTTTGGGTTGACAACTGTGTGCCACGGTGACCTGGGGAATAGAGATGAAAGAAAGACTCAGGCCATCTCCGTTTTCTCCAGTGATTCACATTGTCTGAGCTCTGGACTTCATAGATTCTCCTCCTTCTATCTAGAACTCTGTTCCAGTACTTTATTCCTCTCATTTCTTGCCTCTCACTCTCTTTCAGTTCTGAGCCCAGATGTCACTTACTCTCAGAGTCCTTTTTTAGCCACCCAAGCCATGACAGAGCAACCAGCTTCTTAGCTTCCCTATCATCAAGGGTGCCCCCACCCTAAACTTGGCACGCAAATTGTAATGACTTGGCAGCCATCCTTTGCGGTTTGTTAACTCTGTGAGGTAATAAGTGGCGTCCCTCTTACTCACTTCTATATTCTCAATGAAGGTCTGACCCAAAGTAAATGCTTTGGACATTTTGTTGAATAAATGAATGTTGAATCAAAGGATCATCGTTTGACTGGTCTGTATAAGCAACGCCAACTCCAATCTCTGTCAAGTCTGTTCTCATTTTAGTAATCCCTAAATCACTGCGGTAAATTCCTGCCTCCACATAGCCAGAACTATCAAACAGGCTTTATGTTTTTGTTTTTTTCTGCCTTGGACACTGCCCACTCCAGGAAAGGATGTGACAGGTGGGTGGGTATGCTGGGACGGGTGGACTCAGCTTCATCCTGAGGGAAGGAACTGAGGTCTGAATTTGTCAGGTCCCCAGGTCCTTTGAACCCTTGTGAGTCAGGAGTTGGCATAAGGTTGACACTCCCAGAATCCTTCTCTCTCAGCGTTATGGCATTGGTGTTGATGCCATACAGAGCCATGCCCGAGAAGTGGCAAGCTTCTTGGGTGCGAAGGCAATGCAGGAGCCGGACACTGCAAACTGCAGGGAGGTCCAGGTCAGCAGCTTTTGTCAGCCGAACCTGTGGGTTGAGGGAAAGCTGCGTCCAGAAAGCACATTGCTTCCTCCCGTCCTGGGTCCCTGGTGCTCTGGGCAATCTTATAGATGCTTGTGAGGCTGCATGTGATTTGCTGAAAGATTTAGTGGGGACTAGTAGGGTGAGAACTGTGATTTGGGGTTCCTGAGCCTTTGGAAGCTTGTTGGGTTGCCACTGTCCAGGGTCCTGACAGATTCTAGTACACCTAGGTAAGCTGGTTGCTGTCTAGTTGGTTCCAGTTTATGGTGACCCCATGTATTCCGTAGGGTTTTCAATAGTTGATCTTCCCCCACCCCCCACACAGAAGATTTGTTGTTGTTAGATGCCATCAAGTCGGTACCAACTCATAGTGATCCTATGGACAACAGAACAAAATATTGCCCGGTCCTGGGCCAACCTCACTATTGTTGCCATGCTTGAGCCCATTGATGCTGCCACTTTGCCAATCCATCTCGCTGGGGGGTCTTCCTCTTTTTCTCTGACCCTCCACCCTACCCAACATAATATCTTTCTCCATTGAATGGAGACAATATGTCCAAAGTATGAGAGATGAAATTTGGCCATCCTGGCCTCCAAGGAACACTCTGGCTGCACTTCTGCCAACACAGATCTGTTGGTTCTTTTGGCAGTCCATAGCACTTCCAATATTCTCCTCCAGCACCACAACTCAGATGCATCAATTCTTCTATGGTCTTCCTTATTCACTGTCCAGCTTTCACATGCATATGAGGTTATTGAAAATACGATGGCTTGGGTCAGGTGCACCTTAGTCCCTAAGCTGACATTCTGAGACAGTTCTGAGTAACCTTGAACCATCAACTTTTAGGTTAGTAACCAAGTGCATTAACCACTTGTACCATTCAGGGATGCCTTGTGCCTGACTGTTGTTGTTAAGTACTGTAGAGTTGGTTCTGACCCATAGCGACCCTGTATAGGATTTTTGAGGAGTGGCTGGCGAGCTTGAACTGCTGACCTTGCAGATCAAACTCCCTTTGCAGTCCAGTGCCTTAACCCACAGTGCCACACCAGGACGTCCACACCTGACTAGAAGGGCCCACACCCTCTCATTAGAATCACAGGGACACACTGAAGACAACACAAAGACTGAGTCCCACTCAAGGTTTGCTGACTATCTGGAAGGTAAGTTGGAAATCTGATTTTTAGCAGCACCCCAGGTTTGGGAGCCATTATCCTTGGTTGAGATGGTCTATTCCGCTATTGGTAGATGATGATGCCTGTCAAACCTCTCTCAGGAGACAATCATATGTTGTGATTTAAAATTCCTCTTTTGGGGAAATCTTCATATACAGGACAGATATGACTATGGTTTATACTTTACAATGAATAAAGCTAATTTTGTATATGTTTGATCTTCAATCACATTTATAACACTTGAAATTTTATTTTGTGGGAAAGTGTCCTCTACACCCGGCTCCTTGATCTTTTTATGAACTTTGGTCTGACAAGGTTAAGCTTAGGGTGACAAACAGTCCTAGGTACTGTGCTAGGTCTAATATTCTCATTCCTTAATTTAGCCTTCAGCTCTGGTAGTGTAGTGGTTATGAATCAGGCTGCGAACCGCAAGGTCAGCAGTTTGAAACTACCAGCTGTTCCATGGGAGAAAGATGAGGCTTTCTGCTCCCATAAAGATTTACAGCCTCAGAAAACCTGTACAGGGTCGCTATGAGTTGGAACCGACTCCACGACACATAACCACCACCCCCCCCAGAACCCTATGGGATTATGATCATCACCCCTGTTTTTTTAGATAGAAAAAGCAAGCCCAAGAGAGGTTATGTGACATGCCCACAGACATACAGTAAAAAGCACATCTGAGATTGGTCCCTCATTCTTACTGGTTCTAACATCTGTGTTTGTTTCTATGACATCCATGTGTCACATACAAAGCAGACGTGGTAGAAAGAAACTTCTTCCGGGAGTCAGAAGACATGAGTTCCAGTCCTTGTTTTGCTGTATTATTATTATTATTTTTTTTATTAAATGTTTTATTGTGAATTGTGTGATAGTCTACATGGGAGAACATTAGTTTTACATTCATTCTATCATCTATCGTTTCATTGGCATATTTACCATCCTGTCCATGCATCCTCACCCAACCAAGGGGTGTACCCTGTAAGCCTGCAGCCCCCCACCACAGTCCTCAGCCCCTTTCCCTCTCCGGATCCCAAGTCCCCAGCCACACCATCTCTTGACGTCGTCTTCTCTGCCTCCATCTCAGGCCTCACTTCTTCTCTGGGTAGGATCCCGCTCTCCGCTCTTCTCCATTGATGGTCCTAGGGTCCTCTGCTCCTAGACTGAAAAGTTAATCACTCCCCTCCTTGCTACAAAATGTCCACCTTTAGATTTCCAACTCTCACAATCAGTCCTGATAACAATTATTCACTATTGCATCACAAAAGACCGGCTGTACTTTTTAAAAACAAAGTCAACATTAAGTATTTGCCTTTTAAACTATAAAAGTAATATGTGTAAATTCTAAAGACAATGAATTATTATAAAATGTTGAACAGCATAGTAATGAAGAAAACCCCAAAACCCCACTGCGGTTGAGTCAATTCCAACTCATTGTGGTCCCTATATGGTGTTTTCAAGGTTGTGATCTGATCAGGAGCAGACAGAGTCATTTTTCTCCTGTGAAGTGATTTGTGGGTTTGAACCACTGACCTTGTGGTTAGCAGTCCAATGTCTAACTCACAGCATCTCCAGGGGTCTTTATAGTAAAGTAAAAATGATCTCCCTTTATCCAATATTATCCCCCAGAATTAACAACTGATAGTTTTCTTGGGTCCCTTCTAGATTGTTTGGACAAGTTATTTGGGATCCTTGAACCTCAGTTTCCTCTTCGGTGAAATGCACACAATAGTTCTAATCATGCTGGACTCATAAGGTAACTGTGAGGAGAAACAAGTGAGAAGCCACGGAAGGTGCTGATGGACCACCGAGTGATTCCTACAGACTTTGCAGACATCATTAGACTTAGATGGATCAGCCTTATATCTCTCCCTGGACTCTTAGGGACGCCACCCTCCCCTGCCTACAGTGCCCAATACTAACCTGTCAGCCAAGATCCCAGAAACCAAGTCCAACCACCAACCCCACCAAGAATATGGACTGACTCAGCTGGGGCAAGGTCTTGTGTTTGCACATGAGGTCCCACTGTGAGGAAGAAAGAGCTGAGGTTAAGGAAAGCTAGGTGTGACCCCAGGGGAACCCTATTCCCTCTCTCCTGGCAAGGCGGAGGGTCCTGGATTAGCACCAGCATATAATAAGCTCCTCTCCTCTCAAGCTGCTCAGTTTTCTGCATCACTTTCTCCTGGCAAGAATTCTTTAGGTTATTTTGAACCATATAAAAGGTTATCTTTCGAGTGTTCCAATCTACTCTTCCTTCTCAGGACACTCCAGGATAAGGTTCCTTAGTTTTGTTTTACCCTATGAACCTATTCCTCCCTGGTCACAACCAACTGGCTTTGTAGAAGACACCTGACCTTGGGGACTGGACTGAACTAGTTAGATTAAAAAAAAAAAAAAAGAATTTTGTAAACATGACTCAGAGAAAAAGGACATCTAAAGTTGGGGAGTCCTGGTGTGGTGCTGTGGGCTAATGCACTGGATTGCAAGGTCGCTTTGAACCACAAGGTCGATGGTTCAAGTTCACCAGCCGCTTCTCAGAAACCTTATACAGGGTCGCTGTGAGTCGGTACCAACTTGACAGCACTAAACAACAACAAAGTTGAGGTAGAAGTGGAGTTAGGGCAGGGAGAGAGGGAGAAGTAGAAGAGAGAGAAGGAAGAATGTATAAGGAACACATTGTGGTCAATGGATCAAGGGTGTTATGGATAGGAACTAAGGAATGAAACACTCAAAAGCAAGAGGACACAGGAGAGATGTAAGATGTCAAAGGAATGCAAAGAGAACCAAATCTGGAGTTAGTCTAGTGATGACATTGGAGCCAGAATAGAAATCGATCAATGAGCAAGTAAGTCAGAAAGAATCTGCCTCTGATCTGATGTAAGGCACTTGTTACATGCAAAAGCAAAGGTTGCATGGAGCTGGTATCACCTTAAGGTTATTACTGTCTTTCACCATTGTGATCTCTTCATGTGAACCTGAAACCCCTGGGGAGAAAATAATTTCCATTTACTGCTGTAATCATTATCACTATTGTTGTTGGGTTCTACTGAGTGACTCCATGCGATAGAATATCACTTTCTTGGCTTAAAATGTGTGTGTGTTTTTTAAAAGTAAACTATATTTTATTTTTGTTGTCATTGAGAATGTATGTTGTTGTCAGGTGCCATCGAGTCAGAACCGATTCATAGCGACCCCATGCACAGCAGAACGAAACAATGTCCGATCCTGGGCCAACCTCACTACCGCT
>NW_006408828.1:2947324-2948483 GCF_000296735.1 Chrysochloris asiatica
CTCTTCCTAAGGTTCTTGAAGTTTTGGTGTGCCACTGTAGGATAAGCACTAGACTGTTAGCTAAGAGGTCAGTGGTTCAAACCCACCAGCCACTCCTTGGAAACCCTATACAGGGTTACTATCAGTTGGAACCAACTCAACAACAACAAGGCTCTTATCTAATCTTTTGATTTGCTGATGTCAATTTGATCCCATATGGATAGGACTTAAAAGAACACAGTGCTCAAGGCAGAAATTCTTTGTTAGTTAGGTGAAACTGTTGTTTGGTTTTAAGAAGTCTTCCAGGGATGTTTTTGGTTGAAGGTTTAAATGTTATTTCATGACAGTAGTTTCACAGGTTCATCCAACCTCCAGGGCTCCAGAAAGTCCAGAGTCCGTAACAGTTTGAAATTCTGTTCTGTATCCGCTCCCGTTTTGACTGGGATCTTTCTATAGATCAGATCTTCTCATTTCATGGCAAAGGAAGCTGTTGTTCATGGAGGCAATTAGCCTTACATTCCATATCCTCCTCATAGTCCTGACTCGATTTCTTTCTCTGTTGCTCCAGGTGAACAGAGACCAATTGGTGTACCTTACATGGCTGCTTAGAAGCTTTTAAGACCCCTGGCACTATGTGATGAAGTAGGAGGCAGAATACAAGCACTAAACAAGTTATTAGGCGAATTAACTGGAATGTTCCATGAAATCATGATCCTAAACCTCCAAACTGAGGAACAAATTTCCATGAGATGTTTGCTTGTGCTTGGCTACAGTCTTTATGAAAGGAAATCACCATAAATATCTTTCTCCCTCAGAGCCACTGGGTGGGTTCAAACTGAGAACTTTTTGTATAGCAGTTGAGCATTTAACTGTTTTTCACTAGGGATTCTTTATCATTAACAAGAAACAATTCTAGGAATAGACAGTGGAGGGTCTGAACGGCGCTAAAAATTAGTTCCTAGGACAATCTTGTGCTGCTAACTTGATTTGCTGTTATTGTTAAGTGTCATCAAGTCGATTCCAACTCATAGCGTCCCTGTATAGGGTTTCTAAAGAGCGATTGGAGAACTTGAACCGCCGATCTTGCAGTTCAAGCCAACCTTGTGATCCAGTGCATTAACCTGCAGCACCACACCAGGACTCCACTAACTTGATGTTGTTCTTGTTGTTGTTAGGTGCC
>NW_006408828.1:2954437-2956047 GCF_000296735.1 Chrysochloris asiatica
GATGAGTGGTGTCAGTTCTCAGATCCTTGATAGGATCTGATAAATGATGAATGCCGTAATCAGGCCTTAAAGGGAAACCAAATGGCAGCAGGACCAGTAGAGGACAAGTGACACAGGTTGGGTCATTCATCATGCCTCCATGCCACCCTGTCCTATAGACATTGGACCAAAAGGAAAGCCCTTGGCTCTGTCAGTCAGTCAGTCTAGAAAGTTTCAAAGTTGGAGTTGGGTGACAAAAACTTTTTTCCTCCATGGCCATGGAGTTATTAGGAGTGATTTCAGAATGGCCTGTATCCACCTTGTGAAGGATTCTTGTTGAAAGCAGATGTGCTCAACATGCAGAAGAAGAGCAGAGATGACAGCCAGCGAGGTTCTGGATGATCCTCAGGGCTCTGGTTCTTACTGTCCTTATAGCCGACTCCACCTCTGCCAGTTTGACAGTTTGATTGCTGGTGGTGGTTATGTGTCATGGAGTCGGTTCCAACTCATTGTGACCCTGTATAGGGTTTCTGAAGCTGTAAATCTTTATAGGAGCAGAACGCCTCATCTTTCTTCCACGGAACAGCTGGTAATTTTGATCTGCTGACCTTGAGGTTAATAGCCTGACTCGTAACCACTATGCTACCAGAGCTCAGTATTCTTTGATGACAGGAACATTTATACACATCTTTTAGATTAAATTTGCTTGAGTTGGATTACAGTCACTGGTAAACAAGGGTTCTGACTAATATAAATTCAGATTGGAGCTACAAATTATTGCTCAACACATTTTAACCCACAAGAAAATAACAAGAGGATCTCAGGTAGAGTTTAAAAAAAAATGTTTTACTGTGATTTATGTGATAGTTTGTATGGGAGAACATTAGGCTTACATTCATCCTGTCATATATAATTTCATTGCCATGATTACAATCCCATCCATGCATCATCAAACAACCAAAGGGTATACCCCGCAAGCCTGCCCCCCGTCGTCAGCACACAGCCCCTGTCCCTCTCTGGGTCTAGAGTTCCCAGCCACTCTGTCTTTCCACATCATCATCTCTGCCTCCATCTCTGGCATCACTGTTTCCCTGGGTAGGGTCCCGCACTCCTCTCTTTTCCTTTAATGGTCCCAGGAACCTCCACTCCTGGACTGCCAAGTCAACCACTCTCCTCCTTTTGCTACAAAATGTCTACCTTTACATTTCAACCCTCAAAGTCAGTCTTGATAGCAATTATTCACTATTGTACCACAAGAGTCCTATCCCCATCTCCTTTCATCAGACCCTCCCAGACAGATTGGATACTACTCAGTGCAGAGTCTACCTTCCTCTGCACCCTCTGGATCTAGGCTCCCTCTTGAAAGCTTTTAAGCCAGTCGCTTCTTCCCTTTGTAGGGCCTTCCCCGATTCCCTCCCCCCCCCCACAAAGTTTGGGTAGTCAATGTCCAAGTTGCCCAGCCCTGTATACCCTGTGTACCGCGAGGGGGTGGTAATGATCCTCACTGTAAAGATTTGTTCTCTCTTTTGAGCTACTGCATCCACAGATGTAGGTCAAGTTCATCAAATTGTATCAGATTACCCTTTTTTAAAAAAACTTTTATTGTGAATTATGTGATAATTTACATGGGA